>NC_068303.1:2693263-2720763 GCF_025860055.1 Xyrauchen texanus
AGACAGATAGCCAGATATATAGACAGATAGATAGACAGATATACAGACAGACAGATAAACAGACAAGATAGATAGACAGACAGACAGATAGCCAGATATATAGACAGATAGATAGACAGATATACAGACAGACAGATAAACAGACAAGATAGATAGACAGACAGACAGATAGCCAGATATATAGATAGACAGATAGAGAGTCAGAAAGACAGCCAGATACATAGACAGACAGATAGATAGACAGATATACAGACAGACAGATATATAGACAGATAGAGAGTCAGAAAGACAGCCAGATACATAGACAGATAGAAAGACAGATAGCCAGATAGATAAACAGACAAGATAGATAGACAGACAGACAGACAGATAGACACACAGACAGGTAGCCAGATAGACAGACAGATAAACAGACAAGATAGATAGACAGATAGCCAGATAGATAAACAGACAAGATAGATAGACAGACAGACAGATAGACACACAGACAGGTAGCCAGATAGACAGACAGACAGACAGACAGACAGACAGATGCATGTGAACAGGGCTGATGAGAGCTCTGGGATAGTTACTCGAGAACTGAAGGTCCTATGGCCACGTCGATCATCTTTAAGCACCTCCAACCTACACTGGAGCTTACGGAGATAAAGTCAAAGACATCAGTCCATCACAGAAGAAACAATCCAACAGAAAACTCAGAACATCAGGCAACTCAAAGACAGCTCCAACAAAGAAACAGAGCGATTCAGAGAGAAAATGTAAGTAAAAACAACAAGAGGCTGTTAGGGAATTTTTCAAGTAGAATTACATATATTTAATACTTAAAATACATGTACATGTTAATAACACACAGACACCTTAAAGCAAAGCTTTGTAGAAATCTATGTTGCCACATGCAAAAAATGTGGTTTAAAGCAACATGTACTCAGAATGACGATGTGACCTCATTTGTAAAGTCACATAATGGCTCAAAATGGGCTTTTATGAGAACTGCCTATAAAGAAGATTTTTTGTGTGAAAATTTGGGGTGAACACATGAAAACATTTGAAAGTGTCAAAAAAAAAAAAAGAGGAATTTTGGAAGCACAATTTTCTTTACAACACTATTGAAATACATTTGAAAATATATAGTGGCAAGAAAAAGTATGTGAACCCTTTGGAATTGGCTGGTTTTCTGCATTAATTGGACATAAAATGTGATCTACAAAAAAATTCCTCCCGAACAATTCAACCTTAGTTTCATCAGTCCACAAGACTTTTCCTAGTAGAGTTGTGGAGTGTCAAGATGTATTTGGCAAAATTCAGGAACACAGCAATGTTTTTGCTAGAAAGTAGCGGCTTCCTTCATGATGTCCTGCCATGGACACCACAACTTTTTAATGTTTTCCATATAGTAAACACATGAACAGAGATGTTAAACAGTTCCAATGATTCCTTCAAGTCTTTATCTGTCACTCCAGGGTTCGTTTTTACCTCATTGAGCATTCTGCGGTGTGTCCTTTGAGTCATACTGGCTGGGCGGCCACTTCTAGTGAGAGTACCTATAGTACTAAATCATCTCCATTAATAATAAATAAATGTATCAATTTTCACACATTATACATACATTTCTGCATATACATGGTGAAATTATTTACTTTTCACATATCCCAGCTAAGCTGGGGTCAGAGTGCAGAGTCAGCCATGATATGGCGCCCCTGGAGCAGATAGGGTCAAGGGCCTTGCTCAAGGACACAACAGTGGTGTCTTGGTGGTGTTGGGGCTTGAACCCGGAACCTTCTGATCAGTAACCCAGAGTCTTAACCACTGAGCCACCACTGCCCTTTCTTTGTCTAGAATTCTTGTGAATAGAAACTCAAAATGTTTGAGTGCTTTTTATAAGTTGAAGTAGCTCTAACCCACACCCCCAATCTAGTTTCATGAATTAGATGCCAGGTTTGCCAACTCCTGACTCTAATTAGCCTAAGGGTTCAATTACTTTTTCCACAGCACTGTGAATGTTTAATGGGATGTGTTCAATAAAGACGTTAATGATTATAATCATGTGTGTGTTGTTAGCTTAAGCATATTGTGTTTGTCTATACGTGTGACTTTGATGAGATCACATTTAATGATCAATTAATGCAGAAAACCAGCTAATTCCAAAGGGTTCACATACTTTTATAATCTTGCCACTGTACTTGTTATCTAAGAAAATGTGTCCTTTCTTGTTTGACCAATATTTCAATCAAACCTCTTGTGGATCAGAAATCCATGTATTTAATTTTCATCATCACGTTAAGTTTATAATTTATTTATTTATTTATTTATTTATTTGTCTGTCTGTCTGTCACTGTTTTCTATCTATCTATCTATCTATCTATCTATCTATCTATCTATCTATCTATCTATCTATCTATCTATATATGCACCCATCTATCTATCTATCCATCCATCCATCCATCCATCCATCCATGCACCTATCTATCTATCCATCTATCTATCCATCCATCTATGCACCCATCTATCTATCTATCTATCTATCCATCCATCCATCCATCTATCTATCTATCCATCTATCCATCTATCTATCTATCTATCAATCCATCCATCCATGCATGCACCTATCTATCTATCTATCAATCCATCCATCCATGCATGCACCTATCTATCTATCTATCTACCCATCTATCTATCTATCTATCTATCTATCTATCTATCTATCTATCTATCTATCTATCTATCTATCTATCTATCAATCCATCCATCCATGCATGCACCTATCTATCTATCTATCTATCTATCTATCTATCTATCTATCTATCTATCTATCTATCTATCTATCTATCTATCCATCTATCTATGCACCTATCTATCTATATCTCTATCTATCTATAAATCCATCCACCCATCCATGCACCTATCCATCCATCCATCCATCCATCCATCCATCTCTATCTATCTATAAATCCATCCACCCATCCATCCATCCATCCATCCATCTATCTATCTATCTATCTATCTATCTATCTATCTATCTATCTATCTATCTATCTATCTATCTATCTATCTATCTATCTATCTATCTATCTATCTATCCATCTATCTATCCATCCATCCATCTATGCATTAATTTTGTGACTAATTGTCTAGTATTTAATTATGCTTGACATCATTATTTATGAATGGAAGTGAGGTGAATTCAGAAATTACACAAAAAACATGTGACAAATGCTAATAATTATTAATAAGTAATTGTACCGAAGTACAGTAAATGTGTGGGTTAGTTGTATATATATAAATAAATATTGTCATGGTCATTAATCAATATGATTTCTGATACTGTGACTCTAACTAGTTAAAAAAGGCACTAATCTAAAATGTTGCATACTTCTAGAAAAATCAGGCCTTGATATACAATTGTATCATATGGTACATGGATATTATTATCCATATTATCACTATAATCTCTCAGAAGACTCTGTTTTCATGGAAGTTACACAACAAGCCGGCTAAAACAATGCAACACACACACACACATACACACACACACCACACACACACACACACACTGTTCAATTCTGGCACCTCTACACAAACAAAAATGAGGTCACATATGAAGTAAAACAAAAATTTGATGACCAGAGGTGAATGAGTGTGTCAGAGCAATATCATTTCATCACGTTTTAATGGATTTGAAAGTCTTTTTGGATACTAGCATCTGCAAAATGAACACATAAATTTGAATATAAATACTGGGATTTACTTCAGAAACATTTATGCCGTCAAAAATAATTTCGCCAAATGTGGGCGATGTGGATAGATTTGTTAGTACTTTGAGTGAAGAAATAATACATTTTTCTCAAAGATGATTATCTTTTTATTAACATAAGAACTGCATTGTTAGCTGTACATTTTTTGTTGTTGTTTTTTCTAAATTAAAAGCCAAATCTGTCTCGCATTCTGCCGCCAAGCTAAGATTAAAGATAAGCTCTTTACCTGGTCCAAGGTAGAGTACCTTGACTTGAGTGTGATGACCTCATCCAGGTGAGCCCTGAACTCTCGCCGAGACGCCTGGAGGAAGCCATAGGATAATCACTAACCCAAAACTCACACACACAAACATACCTCTCCATATTCAAAAGGCACACAATCAATCTGCTTTCTATCACACACAACATATTTATCAGTTTGATATCTGACACACAAATACACCAAAGTACAAGAATGATCACCAACAAGACACAACACACCGCAATAAAAACACACAGCTGTGATGTGCAACTTTACAATGGAAAACATGACCTGCTGAACTGCAAAATCCAACAGAAATGAAAAACTTTTTAAAACTCACCCTTGTTAAAACATACTCAACTGTTGATAAAATGAAGAACTGATGGACTAAAACAGAGTAATTTGAATTGAATTGAAATTTGAGTGATTGAGATGAGACAACTGAAAAAATGATTATGGATGAGAAAGAGTCTCATTTATGAACTGAGTTTACCGATCTACAAGCTACTCATAATTTAAAGTAGTTTCAACGACACTCCAGCTACACTTTTAAAGTGTAATCACAGTAAGCTACGGCTACACTTTGGCTTGCCAACTGTCCCGTATTAGCCAGGACGTCCCGTATTTCAGTGCCAAAATGGTCAACAGCCATCAAATGGCCACCGTCCTGTATTTAAGCACTGAAAGCACTTTAAAACATCCCGTATTGAATGCATCGTGTCCCACGATGAAGCCTTAAGCTACGTTCACACTGCCAGCGACAGGCAGCGACAAAACAACCTCATCTCGTTCATTTTCAATGAGAGCTGGCGACTTCCGGCAACACGAGCGACTGCGGCCGTTGGCGACCGAATGTGGGCGTGTCCAGCGACGCAGCGACAAAGTTGAGAAATGTTTACATTTATGCAAATGAAGAGTGACTTTCGGGAGCGACAGCCAATACGAGAGAAGATGTTAGAGCTCATGTGATCCTAATATTTTAATAATAATATTAATTGTAAAGAAACAGTGCTGTTTTGACTCTCCATACACAACATTAGCGACCTAACCACCAGCCACTGGCGACATGCAGCGACAAAGTAGCTGACAGTGTGAACGCAGCTTTAAAATGTTCAAGTTCTCCTTATTCGCGTGACAAATAGTTGGCAACCCTAGCTACGCTACACGCTAATAGCAAAGTAGCTAAATACAATCAAGCAATTTCAAGGTGCTATATCTGTTTAAGTTGGATTATGATATTTATTTAAGCAAATCAAGCAGTATTTATTTGGCACAGACACAATGAGTGCACTTACATGCACAGCAACACACTGACAACTACCAACAATCAGCTCATTCAAAAAATCAAACAATGCAAAAAAACTGTGATTAGAAATCGTTGGGTTATTCTCTGCTTTAGACGTGTAAACGTAAACAAGCGTGCACACAAAGCCCTTGTGCACATTGGATAAGCCGGTAAAAACACTGATAAAGATGTTTACATGCAATACGAAATCAGGGTAGCGGGCACAAACCCGCTCGTATCGATCGTTTTTTGCTTGAGCCATTTATGATCTTACCCCAATAATGGAAAAACGTTTAAGTCGTTTACACGACCACATCAATTGTTGGCTGAAGTATAACTGGTTGAAGCTGGTGTATGCAAATGCACTTATTTCGGCTGACAACATTCAACTTGATTACATATATTGTCGTGCAACACTGCTTCTTGTCGGAAAACATGGCTAGTACTGGAAAAGCTACACTATTGGTCATCTTCATCAAAGACACAATTTAGACAAACACAATGTGCTTAATGTAACAACACACAAACAATTATAATATTTCATGTCTGTGAACACATCCCATTAAACATTCACAGTGCTGTGAAAAAGTAAGCAAACCCTTGGATTTAATAAGGCCTTGTTCAGACTGCCACTAAAAATCAGATTTTTTGCATAGCCAGATTGTATCCAGATAAGATTTGATAGTCTGGACAGCAAAAAAACCACATGAATCTGATTCAAACCACATCAGGAGGTGGTTTCAAATGCGATTGAAATCAGTTTTTTTCAGATGCATCTCAGTCCAGATGCTCTGGCTGCTCAATTCTGATTTCAAATGGTCACTCTTAATGCGAGACACAACGAAGACGTAAAAAAGCGGTGACTGCAGCACGGAACGTCACAATATTTTCCAGTCTCCTCCGTCACTGAGTTTTTCTTGTGCGACGGAGTTGAGAGGAGAGAGATGCACCTCCATTTTTCTATCAGGAAGACTCGCAGACTTGAGTGAAATTTAAGATGACATTTATTTGATGAATATAAAACAGAAAAGTAATGTCTCTCTTTGGCGTAGGCCCCGTCTGGCAGTCCGAAGAAGTTGTACTCGGAACCGTCATAACCTGCAGGAGATAGGAGGCAGGGGCAAGGAGCCTACCCCCGTACAGGATGGGACTCAACAGGTGGTGGTGGGGTGGTGGAGGTTGCCGTGTTAGCACACTAAAACAGCAATGTGACAGATTGTGAGCATACTTATAAAGCAATGGCTTACATGTGATTGGCTGGGAGTTACCCAGCTAATGGTGCGATGATGCTAGTCTTCTCGCTAGAACTACGCTGCGCTTACATTTCCCGCATCTGTTTTGAAAGAATCATCATTACCAAAGCAACCATGCAGATAGGTTGGTTATGTCTGAATGTGCAAATCTGATTTGATCACTTTCAATTAATAGTGCGGACAGTCTGCCTGAAATAAATCTGATTTGCCTGCAGTCTGAACATAGCCAAACCGACTGACCCTTCTTTGACAAAAATAACCTCAATCAAGCATTTCAAGTCTAATTGCAGATTAGACTTGCAAAATGTTAAGAAGCAATTTTTCAGAAGGAATATTCTTCCAGACAGAACTGCTTCAGCTCAGCCATATTCTTAGGATGTCTGGTCCATCACCCAATTTCTACTGAGCTTCAGCTGGCACACAGCCACCCTGATATTATCTCACAGGATCTTGATAAACTTGGGAATTAATTTTTCCCTCAATGATGGCAAACGGTCCAGGCACCGATGCAGCAAAGCAGCCCCAAATCGTGATGCTCCCTCCCCCGTATTTCACCATTGGGATGATGTTGGTATGTGTTGCCCTTCCCAAACAATTGAACCTTTGGTTTCATCAGTCCACAAAACATTTTCCTATTAGAGTTGTGGAGTGTCAAGGAGGTCTTTGGCAAACGTCAAGGACACAGCAATGTTTTTGTTGGAAAGAATCTTCCTTCATGTTGTCCTGCCATGGACACCATACCAGTTTAATGTTTTCCGTATAGTAGACTCATGAACAGAGATAGTAAACAGTTACAATGATTCCTTCAAGTCTTTATCGGTCACTCTAGGGTTCGTTTTTACCTCATTGAGCATTCTGCGGTGTGTCCTTTGAGTCATACTGGCTGGGCGGCCACTTCTAGTGAGAGTACCTATAGTACTAAATCACCTCCATTTATAGACAAATTGTCTAACTGTGGACAAATTAATATGTAATCTCTTCCAGATAACTTGTAACCCTTTACAGCTTTATGCAAAGCAACAACTTTTATCGTACGTCTACTTAGATCTCCTCTTGAGACGCATGGTCCATAATGGTTTACCTTGTAAATGGCAAACTCAAAATGTTTGAGTGCTTTTTATAAGTCAAAGTAGCTCTAACCCAATCTAGTTTCATTAATTGGATACCAACTCCTGGCTCCAACTCCTTTAGTTAACGTCATTAGCCTAGGGGTTAACATATGTTTTCCAGCCTACACTGTGAATGTTTGAATTATGTATTTAATATGTACAAGAACAATATAATAATTTGTGTGTTATTAATTAAATCAGATTGTGTTTGTGCATTATTCTATTTTAGATGAAGGTCAAACCAGATTTTAAGACAAATTTATACACAAATGCAGGTAATTCCAAAGGGTTCACATACTTTTTCTTGCCACTGTATTTCCCTATCTGAAAATTAAATTTATGCTTTTTGGATGACACAGATAAATGACAAATGAGCATTTTAACTCAGAGAAGGGAATTTTATGTATACAGTGTTTTATAGATGAGCAAAATTGACATAAAAATTATATCAATTGTGCAATGGAAAAGTGAAGATCATGAAAAAAACTAAAAATTGAAAATAAATGGCAAAATGTATAAAGTGGTAAACCCAACAAGTCAAACACACTTAAAAAAAAAAAAACTGAAAGATAGTCGTCTATTTTATTTTCTATTAGTGCATGATAAAACATTGTAATAAAATAGACGGCAAGTCATTTCTTCTCAAGTGCACTTGAGACAAGCATGCATAATAAGACAGGAAGTGTTTCATGCCAAGCAGGACAAGTCATAGCATGCGGTATGAAATGTGTTGCATGGCAACATGTGGAGGAGAGCTGTTGCCATGACGGTGTGGCCCGAGACGCATGCAGGAATACCTCAGCAATGCTTAGGGTGGATGAGGAGGAGGGAAGCCGCGCCTGGGTGCCACGAGAAGGGGAGAGAAAAAGACTATTAAAGAGCCAGCAAAGCCAAGCTGAGACACACACAATGTCGCCCCCTGTTGGCCTGGAGCGGAGCAGGCCAAAGCAAACAGGAAAAAAAAAACATTTCAAAGAAACAACAGGGTGAGATTTGTGCTTGACATTTGAAATGCAAGTCCATCTGTGGTTGCAATTATCAACCTGTATGTTGAAGTTTGTTTACAAAGGTCACATCCACACTAATGCAATTATGTTTAAAAACGCACTGATTTAGCTACGCTTACACCTCTAATCTACAATTAAATTGCATTTTCCTCAAGCAAAAACAGATATTAGAAAATGCTCTCAAGTACTTTGGAAACTATTACATTAGAAAACTGAAAATGGATTAGTGTGGAAGGTATATAGTGTATAGTAATTTATGTCAATTTAAACACACGCACACGCACGCACACACACACACACACACACACACACACACACAGTACATATGGCAGGATGGATTAAGTAAACATTGCCATTCTACGGAATACACTTAGAATTTACATTTTCAATGCATCCCATAAACAACAGCCTCGACTTCCGACCATCTGCTGAGCTTTCGGATACTATTTAAGCTTTGGATAAGTACAAATATTTTAACATTTTGTGTAACTACACAATTTATGAATATATATATATATATATATATATATATATATATATATATATATATATATATATATATATATATATATATTTTATGACTTGACCACAAATGTCATGTGGAATTAACCATCAAGTATAAGGTATTACAATACTTTCTATGCACCACACCGGCGGGTCCAAAGGGAGGCGCTATATCGCGACAAACGTTTATGCTTAAAAAGTTTCCATATAAAAGTCAGGCATATAAGGTATCGTTTGAAAGCTCAGAATATAATCTTTTCATAGATAACCATCACTTCTGCATTAATGTTACTTAAAATAACAACTTAAAGCCTCAAAAAATTCACGTTGAATAGTAGCGCCCTCTAGAGGTAATATATATATTTATATGAAAATAAAAGTCCTTCACATCACACCTCAATGGACAAGTCATATATGAAATGAAAGCTCTCATTCTCAGAAATGCGACAAGTAGACAAAAACTTTAGATCTGCTTTTACCATTTTTTACTTTTCTGTGAGCTTGCTTTTGTGAATAAACCAATGTTTTATCGTAGATGTCCAGAACAAAATATGCCATCCAGAATGAAAAGCATGTGTGACGCTCCTGTTCTACCCGCTCCATACGGGACTCGAACCGGCGTCTCCAGCGTGGGAGGCGGGTGCGCTAACAAGGAGGCTAAAGGCCACAGCATCTAGTGTCAGTCCCTAGTGCACCTATTAATGTCAATATAGTGAGGTTTACACACATTGCATAGCTATCTATCAGCTGGCTCCCGTTACACATGCTAAACAAATCATCAGAAAAAAAAATTAGACTACAGATTAAATGTTATATGTGATCACAAAGAGCTTTCTAATGACCCTTAATTTGAGCTTCTAGTCCACTCAGAGGCCGAGATATTCGATGAAATAACAAGGGTGTTGCTTGAACTGAAAATTAGACTGAATGTCTATGGACGAGCACATCTGTGAGGGCTAAAATGAGTTATAGCGCCACCTACATTTCAGATCTGTATATTGTGATGGAATGTGCTTGCTGCCATCTAGTGGAACGAAATCAGACTTCTCAAAGGAAGATAAAGTTAGAGTGAACAGAAGCAGAATTACACGTTTAATCACACTGTAATACTATTCTTAGACTAGCTAGCAAACCTCGACTCCTGTCGAACTCACAAAACCAACAACCGTACTAACTCTTCGTGATTCGTGAGTGCCTTCTCCCATGCAACAAATACAGTCCATGGCGACCAAATTGAAAGTTCATCATGGGGCGAAATGCGACAGTCATACGCAGAGACACTGACAAGGCAGCTTCACAACAGCAGCATAAACCTGAGAAAAAATAGACGAAATGCAGCTGTGTCTGCCAGTGTGTGACATGAATCACTTGATACTTGATACTGTCACCTCTGGCGTCAAATCAGCATTGCCTCTAATGTGCATTGCACCCAGATACACGTGTGCATGCACAAGCTGTCCTTGTAGTCCAGCAACAAGGTAATATATCTTGAAGCCCAGTAGCTCACCCTATTCTTTAGAATCGTTATTTATCGCCTGGGGCCATTTTTTCGACTTCAAGTTAATTTACATCGGCTCAATCAATGTCAACAAACACATTTCAAATGTTCTAAAGTTGGCTGTTCAAACCTGCAACTTTTTAGTTATAAGCCCATATTTTAACCACTTGGCCCACACTGAAAAAAATTATAAAAAATACTAATACTAAGATTTCCTTAATTTGTTTCCAACAGATTTTAATGGTATAAAATTTAAATCTACTTCATGACATAATATTGATAAAGTGAGTAGATGTATAATATTAGTAACCTTATTAGTAACTTTGACTTAAAAATCAGATGTATGTGGTACTTATATGTACTTACAAAAATGTAAATGATCATTTTAGGAAATTTCACTGTGGAGCGGAGGGGGGCGGGGCCGGGTCGGAATATCGCGCGCCCTGTCCCCAATCGGCCTGATGAGGCGCGCGAGGGATAAAGGCGGCCGGTGACGATGGTTCGAGAGAGAGAGAATTACGGGCATGTCCGTCATGTGTGTTTATGTTTGTGTGTTTTGGTTTTGAGTTTCATTAAATATTATTTATATTGACAAGCCGGTTCTCGCCTCCTCCTTGCCCATCCTTTAACAGTGTTACATTGGTGCTGAAACCCGGGAAAAATAATTGGAAAATGTGTCCAACTATGGAGAAAGGTCGCCCCGTAGAGTCCTCCCAGCTGGCGGAGGTACTACAGTCCCTCGCTAGGCCTCATCAGGCCGATTGGGGACCGGGCGCGCGATATTCCGACCCGGCCCCGCATTCACATTCTTATTTTTTCTTATGAACACGTTAAATTATGTACCACATGACATACTGTCACGAAAGCCTTCCACAGGAAGCTTAATGCATGCTATATGGTCTATAAGACAATGTCACCATGCATCATGATGCAGAGTTGTGCATTTAGACCTCAACACTTGGTGCACAAAACACAAATGACTATAACAACCAACAGGTCAGTGACGGACGCTGCTGACGGACATGTTGTGTGTGTGTTTTTCAAACTGTTGAAAAACTCCAACAAATATATCAAATGATCTAATAACCATTTGGAAACTTCCTGGTTCATTCTCAAAGTTGTTACTTCTGACAGAGTCTCTCCCTCAAACATATCGGGCTGAACATCACTATTTTCACTGTCAGTCATATTGCTTATGATGTCTATTTATCCGTAGCAGAGATGTCAAAACTCCGCCCTATTCTGGATAAGGGGCGGGGAGCAGCAGCTCATTTGCATTTAAAGACACACACACACACACACACACACACACACACACACACACACACACACACACACACACACAAACAGCTCGTTTTTATTCCCATACAAAAATTGCCATTTTCAACATGGTATAATAAATGATCTGTGAAGTATTTTGAGCTGAAACTTCACAGACACATTCAGGGGACACCAAAGATTTAAATAACATCTTGTGATAAGGGGCATAATAGGTGCCCTTTAAGAAACAAAATTATATGAGATATTTTGTCTTGTTTTCAGGGAAATCTAACAAAATTGACTGACACATGCTTAAAACAAGATGTATTTTTTTTTGCCAATGGATTAAGAAAAAGTGGAATACAAGGGAAATAAAAGCAAAAACAAGTTTATTCTGCTTGCCCATTGGCAAATAATTTTTAAACCAGGAACCACTAACATCAGAGGCCAGATTTGATTTACAATGATCAAATATGTGAATTGATTGCAATTCAATATATTTGCTATACATTTAAATAACTTCTGACCGTTGCATCTAAAGCAGCTTGCAATGTCATTAGGATGCTGAATCAAATGACTTTGCATGTTTTTATAAAATAAACAGAATCACTGCAAACACTGAAAGCACTGAAGTGACTATTTCATTAGACATTCACTGAGTAAACTCTGTGCTATTCTCTGCTGGTCAGCAGTATCAAGGCAGCGCATGCAAGAAGACTTTATAACCTCATGAAAATGTCTGGCTCAATGTTGCTCAGATTTGACCATCTGGAGGGAGGGAGCGAGGCGTGCTGACAGGACATGAACAATCTGCTCGACAGGACCGCTAATGCACAGCCAAGCTGTTTTGAACACGCTGTACGAAATAATGTCGATTACTTCTTTCTTGCTGCTATCAGGATAGATGAGCCTATAGAGAATTCATCCGAATGTCAGTGGACACTATGTTGCACTAAAGTCACTTGACAGCAAATTAATTCCCAATAATATAATGCTTTCCAATCCTAAGTGCTTTAATGCCTTGATTTTCTCTTCGAAGATCTTTCGAAAGCTTTAAGTTGGTCATAACAAACAGGTCCCTCCAATGAGAACTGGTTTAAATCATTGGACGACAGCAGAGGCGTGTCTATAAAACATTATACGTTTCAGTTATGGTAAACTTTTCTAAACTAACTCTCTTCATAATGTTTGATGACATATTTCCACTTTGATTTAGCAGGGTAAAACTTTTTCCCCTCACTTATCATGTACAGCTACAATATTAATGCATATTTATATACTTAATAACATTGTGCCATTTAACCTGCTATAGTTTACTTCCATGTGTCAAACCCGGTAATGCTAATATATCTTGCACTGTTTGAAGAGATCACACATTACTTTACAGCAGTAACAGAAATATTCTGCTGAAAACTATGACTATTATGGTACATTTTTGGCCTCTTCTGATTACAATAATTATGAATGGGTTTATTCATAGCATTCATGATATGCTACTCTTAAAAATGGTAAATCGCTCTCACATCTCACAGCCAAATAATGATGATATATATTTATATAGATACATACATACATACATACATACATAGATAGACACTGAAAAAACATGAAAAAACTAAGACTTACCATCATCTACATGGAATCACAGAACAGAAGGATCTCACACACTCAATCTGACAGAGAGAGGAAGTGAACACAGATAGATGGAGAGAGGAGGTGGAGAGAGAGAGAGAGAGAGAGAGAGAGAGAGAGAGAACCAAGGAGCAGGAATCATAATCAGAAAAAAAAGCATTAAATAGAGAAACAATGAGAAGAGAAGGAGAAACAACATAAAAAGACAATGGGACAAAGTAATGAGAAAAGAAAGAGAAAAACAGAATGAAAAGACACTAGGCCAGGGGTCCCCAAACTACGGCCCGCGGGCCGAATACGGCCCGCCCCCATATTTGGACCGGCCCTCTGAACAATGCCATGCAGTGAAATATTTTTACAATTTAATTTTAAATATGTTTTAATCTTATCATATTTGTATTTGATAATACATATTGGCTTTCAAAATAAAATTTCCCTTAGTTATAATTATTAAAGTAGCCAAATTATTTGTTAGATTCACCTGGATTAACGTTCCATCGTGATCGAGCGGGTGCACGCGATCCAGCAAGAAAATTTTAAGTGACAACAAAATGGCCAAACGGTTGGGAAAGAGAAAAGTTGATTCAGAATGCAGGGTATTTAACCAAAAGTGGACAAGTGATTATTTGTTTGTTCAATGCAAAGAAATGGCTGTTTGCCTCATCTGTCAAGAAACAGTCTCCGTGTTCAAAGAATACAATCTGCGCCGACACTATGAAACCCGCCACAGAGACAAGTATGCGAGTTTACAAGGCCAAATGAGAGCAGACAAAGTGTCGAAGCTAAAAAGTGGACTATCTGCTCAGCAAAATACGTTTGTACGGCAAACCCAGTTGAACCAGTCATCCATTCGAGCTAGCTTTCAGGTAGCTAAACTGATTGCAACCTGCGGTAGGCCATTCAGTGATGGTGAGTTCGTAAAGAAATGTATGAATGCTGTTGCGGAGGAGGTGTGCCCCGATAAGAAAGACGTCTTAAATGCGGTGAGTCTGTCCGCAAGTACAATCACCAGACGAATTGAAGAAATGGGGTATAATGTATATGCCCAGCTGAAGGAAAAAGTGAAAGAATTAGATTTTTTTGCATTAGCGCTGGATGAAAGTAATGACGTGCAGGACACGGCACAGCTGCTCATTTTTCTTCGCGGAGTTAGCTCAAACTTTGAAGTGTCCGAGGAGCTGGCAGCCCTAAAAAGTCTCAAAGGTACTACGACAGGGGAGGATATTTTTGGTAAAGTGTGCCAAACGATAGAAGAGTTGGATCTAGACTGGTCTAAGCTGGCCAGCATCACGACTGACGGAGCTCCTAGTATGGTTGGCGCGTCAAGGGGACTGATAGGACGCATGAATAGAGAAATGGAGGAAAGAGGTCTCATGCCCCCTTTACAAGTACACTGCCTAATTCACCAGCAAGCACTGTGCTGCAAAGTTCTGAAGTGGGAATCGATTATGAAAGTGGTGGTGTCATGTATAAACTTCATCAGAGCAAACGGACTTAAACACAGGCAGTTCCAAGTCTTTCTGTCCGAGCTAGAGTCTTCTCACGGAGATGTGCTTTACCACACAGAAGTCCGATGGTTAAGCCGGGGCAGAGTTTTGAGGCGTTTTTACGAGCTGCTACCCGAAATCAATGTTTTTCTTCTGACAAAGGGCAAAACTGTCCCAGAACTGATCGACACAAAATGGAAATGGGACCTCGCCTTTTTAACAGATGTGACAGAAATGTTGAATGGCCTCAACGTGCAGCTCCAAGGCAAGGGGAAACTAATATGTGACATGTATTCCCACATAAAAGCATTTGAGGTGAAACTAGCACTGCTTGTGGGACAAGTGCAAAAGCAAGACTTCACCCATCTCCCTGTTACCCAAAGCCTCTCAGCTGAGAAACCAGTGGTCCCATTCCCAGCTGAAAAGTCAGTGGAAGCGCTGGAAATGCTGAAGGCGGAGTTTGATGTGCGATTCCGTGAGCTACATGTCCACGCTAAAGAAATCCGCCTTTTTCAGAACCCTTTTGCTGCTGACATTGACGAAGCCCTGCCTTCTTATCAGTTTGAGTTGACTGAGTTACAGAACTGTGATGTTCTGAAAGACGCGTTTAAGCCCAACAGTCTCATTGAATTCTTTACTGCCCTCCCTAACGAGACCTACCCAAACATCAGAAGGAATGCAATGAAGATGTCCACACTTTTTGGCAGCACGTATATCTGTGAGCAAACCTTTTCACGCATGAAACTGATGAAAAATCCGATGAGATCAAGACTCACTGATGAACATTTGCATCAGTCTTTGAGACTGGCTGTGACAGGAATGGAACCTGACATTGGACATCTCACCAGCCAGAAACAAGCCCATAGTTCACACTGATTAGCCTAATACACATGAGTAAGTAAATAATTTGATTTCAATAGCAATGAATATGAAAAAATGTCATTACGATAGTAATAATGCTCTTTTAATAGGCTATATATCACTTGATATGTATAGTGCAATTAATCGAATTAATCTAGCATTAGGAGGCATAATACTGTAAATCCATTTAAAATCATAATAAAATCTCCACAATAAATCACTCCGGCCCATCCCATTTTCTGTTAGACTACGGCCCTCCATTATAGAAAGGAAAAATGATGTGGCCCTCATAGAAAAAAGTTTGGGGACCCCTGCACTAGGCCATAACACACACACACACACACAAGTTTGTGCAGCTATCCTTATGAGAGCTCTCCATAGACATAATGATTTTTATACTGTACAAACTATAGATTCTGTCCCCTAAACCTAAAACTCACAGAAAACTTCCTGCATTTTTACATTTTCAATAAAACATAGTTTAGTATGATTATTAAGTGATTTGAATTAGGGGACACTAGAAATGTCCTCATAAACCACTTAAACCTGCCCCCACACACACCCACATGCACGCACACACACACACACACGGCCACACACCCACACATGGCACACACGCCCACACGCACGGCCACACACACACGCACACACACACACACACACACACAATGCCACACACCCACACATGGCACACACGCCCACATGCACGCACAAACACACCCGCAGCCACACACGCTCCCACGGCCACACACGCACACACACGCGCCCACACACACACACATGCCCCCACACACACACATGCCCACACGCACACAGCTCCACACCTGCCCACCACACACACACACGCCCACACACACACACACACACACGCGCCACACACACGCCACACACACACACACACACACACATGCACACACACACACGCACACACCATGTTTCATGGGGACTTCCATAGACATAATGGTTTTATACTGTACAAACTTTATATTCTATCCTAAACCTAACCCTACCCTAAACCTAACCCTCACAGAAAACTTTCTGCATTTTACATTTTCAAAAACATAATTTAGTATGATTTATAGCTGTTTCCTCATGGGGACCACAAATGTCCCCACAAGGTCAAAATTTCGGTTTACTATCCTTATGGGACATTTGGTCCCACAAGTGATAAACAGCCACACACACACACGCCCACACACACATGCCCACACACACACACACACTCACACACACACACACACACACACACACACACACGTGGTCTAAAACAGGGATTTTCAAACATTATAGTTTATAGTATACCCCAAATATCATGATCACTATGAGATTCTGTAGTGCAAGTGCACACATATTGAAGTTCCGATTGCCTCTGCGCTGACTCCAGCAATCTTGAACTGCATCTTTTAATGCATTTTTTCACATTATTACTATTATGGTCAATATTACTGAATGTTCCTAAAACAGGCTTCTTTTTCAGCTGGGAAACCACAATGAGTGTCTCAGTGTTGTTTATTGCATTCTCTTTCATTTCTCCTTCACCATCTCTATCTGATCTACTCTTCTCTTTGCATTAAATTCACTGTTCTCTGAGTCACTTTTACAAGCTCCTCTGTTCAGACGTTATCAAAGACCAGCACATGTTCCTGATAATATCCCCGGTTCAAGGTAAAAAAAAAAGTGCCTGTTTCAAGACAGAATGATGATGGAGGGTTTTAATCAATATATTCATAACTAATAAGCCACCGGATTCCTGTGTAATTACTGACGGATTAAAATTAGCTGCAGAATTGTGAATGCAGATAATCACAGTGACTGATACATGTGTTAGTGGCTCACTATTATATAAGTGTGTTATATAACATGCTCAGCTGTGTGGAGGACTGCCACAGTCATATCAACATCCATGACTGTGGGAAAACGGAAGATAGGAAGTGATTTTTCAAGAGAGAGAGATTTTGTTAATGATATTAATGATGACCTCAGTTCTTTTGGTGTTCACAATGCAAGTGGACTTAAAACATTTACATTTCCATTTATGCATTTGGCAGACGCTTTAATCCAAAGTGACTTACAGTGCACTTATTACAGGGACAATCCCCCCGGAGCAACCTGGAGTTAAGTGCCTTGCTCAAGGACACAATGGTGGTGACTGTGGGGTTAAAACCAGCAACCTTCTGATTACCAGTTATGTGCTTTTGATCCTTAACTACCAGTAAATGGCACCTTCTGTGTAGTCTGGTGACTTGTAACCTAATTTTATATTTTATTACAAGATATTGTGGCGGGCCAGCCATACGTACGTCAGCGTTGCTTGTGACAACCACCACGAATGCGGAAGTAAAGAGACAGGCACGGCTCAATCACAAACACTTGCTGGAGATTAATGGCCATAATCAATGGGGATATAAAGAGCAGCCAACACATAAAAGGTTGAGCCAGAACTCCAACACCTCACTAATGTGCTGTTTCTTATCTCTACAGACTCCGAATAGCCAAAGGCAGATGATATGCCGATCTCTCCACTTCTCCCCATTCCACAGCTGCACCAAACCTAATAGAGCTCCACACCCCCACAAGCCCAGAGACATCACCCCAGGCCACCACATCAAGCAGAGACTTTCCCCACCTTACTATTCACCTTAATCTTGTAAATAAACTCCTCCCCCTCTGGAGGTATTGTTGCATTTACTTCCTGTCTTGTGTGTTGGTTTTTACTCACCTTGCGACAATATGCATTTGGATATATTTTTAGACATTATCAAACTATTATTTGCCAAAGTTTAGCATTTTAAAATTGATTTGAAGTGTCAGTTTTTGCCATTTACTTCATTTTGCGTGTCATCAAACCTGACCATGGTGTTACAAAGAGAAGACACAGAATAAGCATTTTTCTACCAATAATTTTGTTCAAACATAAAAATGTAATAACTCAAAATAAATGCATAATAATGTCAAGAAAATGAACACCGAGAAACAGAAATTAACTGCAAAATTCAGAAAAATATGTTTTTTAGAGGATAAAACAGAATAATCAGAGTAAACATTTGTCAATTTCAAACTTAAAATTGTATTTTGCAGACGTGTGTGTGTGTGTGTGTGTGTGTGTGTGTGTGTGTGTGTGTGTGTGGGGGCACCATCTTACCCTAGGAAGGCACCAGAAAGTCCACCGGGTGCCCTTACTCGCCTATACATTATTCAGGGACCGAAATCAGTTGTGGAACACAGCTGATGACCAACTTATTGATGCCATGGTTCTGTGTTCTGCAGTTTGAGTGGATGGAGACCGAGTGGACTTTAATTACTATATTTGGATTGAATTTAAGTAACTATGAGGTATACTTTTAGCCAACTTGATCCAAAATAACCATATTTTGACAGAATTTACACACGTTGTTACTCTAAAAATACATGATTAAAAGTTGTTTTGGGGGCTTGGAGAATCCCGTAAAAGAGCACCCCTTAGCCTTAGATCCATGAATCTCTACAGCCGTTACCAGAAGTATTGGCAGTGACAAACATTTTGTGTTTTGCAAAGTTTGCTGCTTCAGTGTTTGTAGATTATTTTTGGTTTACTGGAAAACAATGATAAGCGTTTCATGATTTTAAAGGCTTTTATTGGCAAAAACACTCAATATATGCAAAGAGTCAATATTTACAGTGTTGGCCCTTGTTCTTCATTACCTCTGCAATTCACTCTGGCATGCTGGATATCAGATCCTGGGCCAAATCCTGACTGATGGCGATCCATTCCTGACTATTAGTGCTCGGAGTTAATCACAATTTGTGGGCTTCTGCTTGTCTACTCACCTTTTGAGGATTGACCACAGGTTCTCTATGGGATTAAGATCCTGGGTGTTGCCTGGCCACGGATCTAAAATTTCAATGTAATGATCTCTGACCCACTTCATGATCACTCTTGCCTTGTGACATGGTGCTCCATCATGCTGGAAAATGCACGGATCATCACCAAATTGCTCCTGGAACGTTGGAAGTTGCTCTTGCAAGATGTTTTGATACCATTCTTTATTCATGGCAGTGTTTTTGTGCAGGATTGTGAGAGAGCCCACTCCCTGTGATGAAAAGCAACCCCACACATGGATGGTCTCAGGATGCTTCACTGCTGGCATGACACAGGACTCATGGTAGTGTTCACCTTTTCTTCCCCCGGATTATCGATTTTCCAGATGTCCCAAACAGTTGGAAGGGGGCAAAATAACTTTGCACCAGTCTTCTGCTGTCCAATCCTTGTACTTCCTGCAGACTTTCAGTCTGTCCTTGATGTATTTCTTGGAGAGAAGTGGCTTCTTTGCTGACCCTCTTGACACCAGGTCATTGTCCAAAAGTCTTTGCCTCACTGTGTGTGCAGATGCACTCACACCAACCTGCTGCCAATAGTGAGCTCTGCACTGGTGGTGACACGATTCTGTTGCTGACCCCTCCGGAGGAGACGGTCCTGGTGCTTGCTGGACACTCTGGGACGTCCTGAAGCCTTCTTCACTGGAGTTGAACCTCTCTCCTTGAAGTTCTTGATGATTTCATCAAATTCAATTTGGGTTTTTGTGATAAAGTAAATTTTTTGGGCCAATGAAGCTTTTTGCAATTATTTAAAATTCATCTGATCAATAATCTAGACACAATGTGAATCAACACCATAACAACTAAAGCAGAAAACTTTGTGAAACACAAAATGTATTTCACTGCTTTGGGGGTACAGCTGTGGCTCAGGTGGTAGAGCGGGTCGGTCCCTAATCAGGGGGCCGACCCGATTAGTGGACCCCATGAACCGATTCCCGGCCCACATGACACCACATGCCGAAGTGTCTTTGGGCGAGACACTGAACCCCAAGTTGCACCCAATGGCAGGCTAGTGCCTTGCATGGCAGCTCTGCCATCATTGGTGTGAGGTTAAAAAGGGTTAAAGGTTAAAAAAGGCGCTATATACAGTGAGGAAAATAAGTATTTGAACACCCTGCTATTTTGCAAGTTCTCCCACTTAGAAATTATGGAGGGGTCTGAAATTGTCATCGTAGGTGCATGTCCACTGTGAGAGACATAATCTAAAAAAGAAAATCCAGAAATCACAATGTATGATTTTTTTAAATATTTATTGGTATGATACAGCTGCAAATAAGGATTTGAACACCTGAGAAAATCAATGTTAATATTGCAATTACAGAGGTCAAACGTTTCCTGTAGTTTTTCACCAGGTTTGCACACACTGCAGGAGGGATTTTGGCCCACTCCTCCACACAGATCTTCTCTAGATCAGTCAGGTTTCTGGGCTGTCGCTGAGAAACACGGAGTTTGAGCTCCCTCCAAAGATTCTCTATTGGGTTTAGGTCTGGAGACTGGCTAGGCCACGCCAGAACCTTGATATGCCTCTTACAGAGCCACTCCTTGGTTATCCTGGCTGTGTGCTTCGGGTCATTGTCATGTTGGAAGACCCAGCCTCGACCCATCTTCAATGCTCTAACTGAGGGAAGGAGGTTGTTCCCCAAAATCTCGCAATACATGGCCCCGGTCATCCTCTCCTTAATACAGTGCAGTCGCCCTGTCCCATGTGCAGAAAAACACCCCCAAAGCATGATGCTACCACCCCCATGCTTCACAGTAGGGATGGTGTTCTTGGGATGGTACTCATCATTCTTGTTCCTCCAAACACGGTTAGTGGAATTATGACCAAAAAGTTATATTTTGGTCTCATCTGACCACATGACTTTCTCCCATGACTCCTCTGGATCATCCAAATGGTCATTGGCAAACTTAAGACGGGCCTTGACATGTGCTGGTTTACGCAGGGGAACCTTCCGTGCCATGCATGATTTCAAACCATGACGTCTTAGTGTATTACCAACAGTAACCTTGGAAACGGTGGTCCCAGCTCTTTTCAGGTCATTGACCAGCTCCTCCCGTGTAGTTCTGGGCTGATTTCTCACCTTTCTTAGGATCATTGAGACCCCACGAGGTGAGATCTTGCATGGAGCCCCAGTCCGAGGGAGATTGACAGTCATGTTTAGCTCCTTCCATTTTCTAATGATTGCTCCAACAGTGGACCTTTTTTCACCAAGCTGCTTGGCAATTTCCCCGTAGCCCTTTCCAGCCTTGTGGAGGTGTACAATTTTGTCTCTAGTGTCTTTGGACAGCTCTTTGGTCTTGGCCATGTTAGTAGTTGGATTCTTACTGATTGTATAGGGTGGACAGGTGTCTTTATGCAGCTAACGACCTCAAACAGGTGCATCTAATTTAGGATAATAAATGGAGTGGAGGTGGACATTTTAAAGGCAGACTAACAGGTCTTTGAGGGTCAGAATTCTAGCTGATAGACAGGTGTTCAAATACTTATTTGCAGCTGTATCATACAAATAAATAGTTAAAAAATCATACATTGTGATTTCTGGATTTTTTTTTTTTAGATTATGTCTCTCACAGTGGACATGCATCTACGATGACAGTTTCAGACGCCTCCATGATTTCCAAGTGGGAGAACTTGCAAAATAGCAGGGTGTTCAAATACTTATTTTCCTCACTGTAAGTGCAGACCATTTGCCTTTTATGTATATATTTGATTTTGGGTCATGGATAAAACACTTTCAATATTAAACTATAAAAATCCATTATGAAAATACAAACCATAATCATAATATAAAAATTATTGCAGTAAACAAACCATTTCAATATTTCACTGATTCTTGATATATGGTACAAAACATGTTTAAAATTAGAGTTTTTATTTTTGAATACTAAATTAATTTGAAATGGATATATTTGTAGACAAAGGTCTCAGTTAACGAACGATGTAAGGGAGCAGGTTTTTAGATTTTTCTTTTCTGAAAATTGTCATTTATTCACTTCATAACTTCTTACTGTTATGTGTGTCAACGCCGCAAGACACACCAAAAAGCGTGCTGATTTAATTTGATTCATCCAACAAATGTATAGTGTTTAATTATCTAATAATATTGTTCAGTAAAGGAGTTAAGTGATAAAAAAACATTCAATACATATATACATATAATTCTGTTTTCATACTATTCTGAAAATTCTGACTGAGTTGACAAAATTTTATATTTTTCCATCTTAACCATGTATGATTTTTTACAGGAAAAATATACAAAAATTATTATCAAGAATATGATTTTTGCCCTAATATCAAAGGACTCACTAGAAAAAAGAAATTATGATCTAACGTGAATTTTCTTGATAATAAATATGATCGTGTCTGGTAACAGGTGCATCAAACGTACTTCTCTGTCTGCTCGTATGAATGTAACACATCATAAGAAAGTGTTTCACCGCTGTTCAAATGCACTTTGGATCACATCATTTATATGTATAAATGTTTTCCATCTGAAATGACTAAATATTAAATGAAATAAATGACAATAAAATGCAAAGTAATCTCAAAAATACTTTTTAAATGTAACTGTATTCTAATTACCAATGATTTAAATTGTAACTGTAGTTGAATACAGTAATCCCGTTACATGTATTCCGTTCCTCCCCATCTCTGTTGGTCAACGTGTAAATGTGCACATCAAGGGTTAATATCTTCATTTGTCTGATTGCAGAAGTTTGTACGGAAGAGCCGTAAACTAGAGATTCATAAAAATGTGCTACAACTACAAAGTTACAGAAGTTCACTCCATAGAACAAACACAGATGGATGGAATAAGAGAAGAAATAACACTATTAATAATTAATAACATAACTGATACCAGTACAAACTCTCTCACTTATACTGTATGAGCAAAAGCACTGTCTCCACGGAAACCTCTTGCTCCCATGACAACCGTCAGCATCCATACAGTGGGGTGAGAAATGATGGTGACATAAGAGGTGAGGAACAAGCACCAGCCCATCCTGGCTCGAGTGCCGAAAGATTATTTTGTTATAGCCAGAATGTTCCTACACAGTCTCCCCTCGTGCAGCCTTAAGTGAAGCAGTTCAAATAACAAACCCATTTGGATGAACAATCAGATCCCGAGTGGACACATCTCAAGTGTCACATCCATGCGTTCAATTCTGAGTAAAATCACAAGCAGGTAGTTCACAAGGGTGCAAATAATGGCCGAAATGTGTCAGATAGCGATACACAACAACTCAAGTATGCAGTGGATTCTCTATGTGCCGCTTTAGTGGACATAGTCTGCTTCTACCTAAATAATAACATCCATTTTAATGGCACAGACTTTTAAAGGTAACTCTATTGTCCTCTTGAGTACAGAGGTGTACTGAGAATGCACGTTAAACATGTTTAATCGGACCATATTGGACCGTATCCATCGGACATGTATATTTGCAAAGTGTTGGCCAACAAGCGCTCGCATATGTGTACGCGTACTTGCGCAAAGTATGTTTCTGTCCTAACTGGGGGGGGTTAAGTTAGGTCTGACCCCCTAATTATAAAAGTAAAGCATGTTGCATATGCTGAACAGCTTTCACTCTATGTATTGCATCATATTACGTGTTTTCAGACAATATGTAAGTAACGAATAAAACGGTTACGTAAAAAGTTAAGAGTTCGCATTTCCACGTGGTGCTAAATGTTCATAAATGTAGATTTTGCAAGTGTTTACAATGTTTTTAGGACAGTTGCTCTTACAAAAAAAATCTAAACTAGCCATAAACTTGTTGCTCCGGCGAACCTTTGGCAACAATTTGCCGTAGCTTTGGCGCAAAGCTCATTTGCATGTAAAATTATCAGTGGCGAATATGCGGCAAGTTTGCCATGAACTCTTGATTTTCGTATGGGTGACCTTTAGCAAAAAAGACAATTTGAATGATGCGAGACAAACAAAACAGTACGTTGTGATAAACGCCCTATAGAAGTCCCAACCTGTTATCACAGAATCATGTTACTATTCCAACATATATGCAAAATGATACTGACATGGCTCGTTGTACATATCGTGGCAGTTTCCTGGTGAAATTAGAGTGGACACTAGAGGCGCTAAAATAACAGTGACTTTTATTCCCTTTCACACATATCACAAGAAAAACGGCAGATTATCAGTTCATAAACACTCACTTTTCAATCTGTTCCTCACACGATGCATCACGTCTTATGACATCTAAACACTTTTACTATAGCGCATGAGTTGTTGAATGTTAGCGTATGCGTAACAATTGCGCGGTAGATCATCTGATAGAGCGTTGCACTTGTGATGTAAAGGACCGGGGTACGAGTCCTGAAAATCACGCGAGCCGATGTATTAGCCGAAAGTGTCATAGAAGCACCACAAAATGACGTGGTTGCGTTTTTCATCTCACATTTGCTTTTTCTGACACTTACAGTTAGGTTTAGACATAACGTTTAGGGTATGGAGGTCAGTTTTGTTGATTTAAAACTCGATAGAGCATTAATCTTAAAAACCTCATCTGTTTGGGAGAACGTTTAACTCGCTTTTAGCGCCACCCGGTGGACATTTCACCTTGGAACTGCCGTCATGCATGTTATGAACCACATAAAACACATTCGCATAAATTTCATTGGATCATGAGATTTCAAGCTGACCCCCCCTGAAACTCATGATGCTTATCTTAAGAATCACCACTAGTTTATTTACCATTTTGTTTACAAACTAACGGTTCCAAAAGACAAACCACAACTAATTTTACACCAAAAATGACCTTTAGAAATTCCTTTAAAAACATTGTCCACCCAGGAAGTGAATGTGCAATTCTAACACATGAAGACACACAAAACCGGTATTTGGTTGTGGTTCACTAAATATACAATGTTGGAATGAAAAACAAATAAGAAACCGACAAAGCCTGTGAAATCCACACTGAGTAAGGAGTTTTGAGGTGAGGTGAATGTGAGCAATCGGCAGCAGGGTGAGCCAGGAGGAGGAAAAGCGGACAGGAAGCGGACAGTGCAGGGACAGGAAACAGGAAGTGAGGTGCTCTTACCTTAGGGGTGGGGCAGGATGCAGTAGAGAGGCGAGAGGTAGCCTGTGCACGTGGCGACTCGGACGGCGTTGAGCTCAGTGACGCCGTGTCACGAGGAAGGACCTGAACACCGCGCGAGATGATGGCGTCTGGAATCTAACAGACACACACACACACACACACACACACACACACACACACACACACACACACACACACACACACACACACAAAGATGACCTTCAAAGTAAAAGACCTCCATTATTAGAGTATTATAAAATGTTATGTTTTGAAATGCTCACAAGGATAAATGTGATTTTGGTGCAATAACCAAACAAATCAAAATCTCACAAAGAAATGTCCCGGTTACCTGGTTACAGGGGCTGAATGGGATAATATGACGAATGAGGTGGATCCAAACACAACAGTCACATGAATGAGATGAAGATGATGATGATGATGGCATGACATCCGCTCACATGACTCTGCAGCACACATGAATATAACACAAATCTTGATGAACTAACAATGAAGGATTTACTATTCTCTTTGCATACAGTGGCAAGAGAAAAAAGTATGTGAACCCTTTGGAATTATAAATTTGGTTTGACCTTTATCGAAGTTACAAAAATGATGGAAAAACAATCTGTTCAACTAATAACACAAACATTATTGTATCGTTTTTGTACACATTGAACACATTCAAACATTCACAGCGTAGGTTGAAAAAAGTATGTGATCCCCTGGGCTAATAATGTCATCAAAAGCTAATTAGTGTCAGGGGTTGGCAAACCTGGCATCCAATTAATGAAACGAGATTGGAGGTGTGGGTTAGAGCTACTTTGGCTTATAAAAAGCACTGATTTTGCTATTCACAAGAAGCATCTGCTGATGTGGACCTTGCAAAAAAGAGTTTAGATATTCATCTGTACACAGTTAGACAAACTGTCTATAAATGGAGATGATTTATTACTATAGGTACTCTCTCTAGAAGTGGCCACCCAGCCAAGATGACTCAAAAGACACACCACAGAATGCTCAATGAGGTAAAGAAGAGCCCTAGAGTGACAGATAAAGACTTGAAGGAATCATTGGAACTGTTTAACATCTCTGTTCATGAGTTTAATATATGGAAAACATTAAACAGGTATGGTGTCCATGGCAGGACAACATGAAGGAAGCCGCTGCTTTCCAGCAAAAACATTGCTGTGCACCTGAAATTTGCCAAAGACCATCTTGACACTACTGGGAAAATGTTTTGTTTGGGAAGAACATATGGCGTAAAAATTGCAACACATACCAACATGAAAACGTCATCCCAGTGGTGAAGTACGGTGGAGGGAGCATCATTATTTGAGGCTGCTTTAATGCTTCGAGGCCTGGACCTTTTCCCATTATCTAGGAAAAAATGTATTGTGCACCAGCACAGGACAATGACCCTAAACATCGAAGTAAATCCACAACAGAATGGCTTCAAATAAAGGAAATCCACCTATTGGAGTGTCCCAGTCAGAACCCAGACATTAACCCAATAGAGATGCTGTGGGATGACCTCAAGAGAGTATGGCTGAGCTGAAGCAGTTCTGAAAGGAAGAAAGGTCCAAAATTCCTTCTGAACATTGTGCAGGTCTAATCCGCAGCTACCGGAAACATTTGGTTGAGGTTATTGCTGCCGAAGGAAAATCGACCAGTTATTAAATCCAAGTGCTGTTTAGTGGGT
>NC_068303.1:2725763-2790763 GCF_025860055.1 Xyrauchen texanus
GGCACAAATTCTACAAAAAACTTTTTCAGTGATAGTGTTTATTATTATTCACGAAAATAAATTATATCTGCTACTTTCTAAAAGAGACACATTTTTAAAAGAATTCAAGACCATTTCTGTAACAAAACATTTCTTCATACAGTATATAGATATATAAATTGTTGTCATTAAATAGCGAGGTCAACACATTAATTTAGACATTATGAATGGTGATTAGGGCTGGGCGGGGTAAACAAAAATCCAGATTTTATTTTTCCATTTGCCTTTTGATGATATTTGATATTTTCTGATGACTTGAGTTTGTTTGATTTACCCTAAAAAAAGAATCATAATTTGGACTAAACAGCAATCATTGTAAGTTAAAATCAGATTTTGAGATAGACTATTCACAAGTAGAATCTGCTGATGTGGACCATTCCCTAAAACAACAAAAAAAAAGGGTTAAAAGTTATCTGGAAGAGTTTAGATATTCATCTGTCCACAGTTAGACAAACTGTCTATAAATGGAGATGATTTAGTACTATAGGTACACTCACTAGAAGTGGCCGTTAGATATTCATCTGTCCACAGTTAGACAAACTGTCTATAAATGGAGATGATTTAGTACTATAGGTACACTCACTAGAAGTGGCCGTTAGATATTCATCTGTCCACAGTTAGACAAACTGTCTATAAATGGAGATGATTTAGTACTATAGGTACTCTCACTAGAAGTGGCCGTCCAGTCAATATGACTCAAAAGGCACACCACAGAATGCTCAATGAGGTCTAAACGAACCCTTGAGTGACAGATAAAGACTTATACGGAAAAGAGTCTACTATATGGAAAACATTAAACGGGTATGGTGTGTCCATGGCATTACATTACATCTGGTTGGTCGGTCAGTCACACTCTTCCTTGTCATTTCAGCATCCCTGTTTCAACATCTGAAGCTCTAATCAGATCCTAAAATCTCCCATGTGCAGAAAGTCACCACTCTTTTCAGCCACCAGAATCTCCATTGGAAATGAATGATTTTTTTTGTCTATAGTTTGCTTTACAATAATGCTACAAATGAACAGGGTTTACCTGTGTGTTGGTGACATAAAACCTCTGGTGACTCCACAATCTTACCACTCACTTTAGATAATAACAGTGTGTGTGTGTGTGTGTGTGTGTGTGTGTGTGTGTGTGTGTATGTGTGTGTTCCCTGTCCTTGAATGACACTTCAAACATCATTAGAGAGGGATACTAGGAGAAGAACGAAGGAAAACATCAAAGGAGAAGTGCTGATGAGACTCATGGGAGAGTGAGAGAGAGAGAGAGAGAGAGAGAGAGAGAGAGAGAGAGAGAGAGAGAGAGAGAGAGAGAGAGAGAGAGAGAAGCAGGAAAAATAGATTCCATGAAAAACCACATTGACATTGGCGTGACATCAGAGCTTGTCTGAGGGCATTTAATCAACATCCCTGATGTTCAATATATGATTCTTAAACACAAGAACATATAATATCAGGCATCTGCACATGACAGAGTTGAGACGAGCTGAGATCTGATCTTGGATCAGCGTGACCGTTGCAAAAGAGTCAGTTCTGAAAAGAAGGAAGTGATCGTTCATGCAGTGATTCAGAGGCATTTTTGCTTTGGATCGGAGCTTTGGAGTGCGTTATTGATTATCTATAAGAGACTATTCAGGACAGGAATACACACCTCACACTCTATTTCCCTCAAACACACACACATGTGTTTTCCATCATGGTGGGGACTGTCCATTGGCCTTTATTGTGTTGATACCGAGCTAATGGTATTTTCGATCCCTTACACCTAAACATAAGCCACACACATAGGTGGAAATCCCCCTATCTGAGGGTTGTCCCCCCCTAAAATATCATTAAAATATGTGTATTGTAAATAATATAATGATATATTATTAAAATAATTGTTTAAGAAGTAAAATAATACTAATTCGCCCCTGGCCACACACAAATCTTTTTGCAGTTTTACATTTTTATTATTAGGAACATTCCAAGTTCAATACGAGTTAAGCTCAATCGACAGCATTTGTGGCATAATGTTGATTTACAAGAAAAAAAAGAAAAAAAAATATCTGGGTTACAGCGAGGCACTTAAAAAAGAAGGGAATGGGGGCCAATCTGTAAACATTAAAATACTCAGTGTTTCAAAAGTAGACCAGTAGCCACAAGACATAAACAATATGTGTGTTAACATGTATCCAATGTTATATCTTTGTTGCCTTGATAATGTAACGTGGCAGAGCTAGGGGGTGGCCAGGGGTGGCCGTGGCCACCCCACTCGCAATTGCTGTTTTAGTAATTTTTAGGGGTAATTTTTTAACACAATTTAGTTCTTTAGAGTTGAAATCATCTCTGTACAAATGTACAAACTTAACATGTGCGCACACCAAAGTCGCCACTCACCCCCCCGCCCCATTGCCCCACAGTCTGACGATATAAGAATGCCACCCAAATATTTCTGTGCCACCACAGACTGATCGCTTGCCCCTGCCTGGCCACCCCTTTTGATAAACTCCTGGCTCCACCCATGAGTAAACCTTGTAATCCCAGTAAACCAGGGACGGATTACTGACCGGGCCAATGGGGCCAGTGCCCAGGGGCCCTCGACTACCCCTGGGCTTTAAGGCCCCCCACCGCTCAACTACTTTTGGGTGGAGGAGGCCCCTTGGAGCAAGCCACAATCCATCCATGCAGTAAACAACAATCTAAACAACTTTACAGCTCAAATAAATACTCAAGTTTTAACAGAAGAATTCATATAAGTGATTTTATAAAATTTTAAGCCTCACATTTCTGCCTTTAATCCCTCCAAAAATTGGCCCCATTGACTTCCAATGTAAGCGCCTCACTGTAACCACGAATTTAGCTTTTTTAAAAGAAAAGTAGGGACGAGTCGAAATCAGTTTTTATGCAGCCGTTGAGCTTAACTTGTATTGCACCCAGAATATTCCTTTACTAAATGTGTATTTGCAGGGTTGGGAGGGTTACTTTAAAAAAATATTCTGCTACATATTACAGAATACATGCTGTAAAATGTCATTTGTAACGTACCTACAGTAAATACTTTGGATTACACCTTCAGCACTGGCAAATTCTTTCACATATTTTGACTATTAACATGTAAGTAAAGTAAGAAAATACACTTATATATATACTGTGCGTGTGTGCATATATATATATATAAAATCTACTTAAGTAAATTGATCTTGTTTTAAGGATTTTTAGATATTTTTTACAGAAAAACCATATTTAAATTCTCTTTATGAATATGATCTTTGCAGTACATCTTTGCTCTAATATCAAAGTTCTTAATAGAGAAACCAAGTTATGCTCCAACATGCATTTTGTCATGAAATTAATTATAAAATATACTCGTGTCTGGTAACAGATGCACGTAAAATCAAGAAATAGCATTTTAGCTAAGCATAATGCTAAATGCTCACATGACCATTTACACAAGGTTACTTATTCTTGCTGCTCAAAACTTCAAAATCCCCCCACAGTGTACACAACGACATCCGTTTCTGATCGAATGTGGATTCTGTTCATAGAATGAGGCAGAAAATTCAGCGTTCTATACGATGTTCAAGGCTACATTGGTTAGCATATCTTGAAAAATAAGCTAACCGTATAAAAAAACATTGACAAGTCATGCAATCGTGTATTTATTGGATTTGTTTCATCTGTCAAAGTGTTTCTAACTGTTTTTTTTAAGCTGCAGAAACACAATGTAGCTACTCTATTAAGCGCCAAGACATCACATCCACCTTTTCACTCACAACAGTGTAAATTTGCATGAATGTAACACATCATAAGAAAGTGTTTCACCGCTGTTCAAATGCACTTTGGATCGCATCATTTATTTGTATAAATGTTTTCCATCTGAATAGACTAAACATTAAGTGAACCAAATGACAATAAAATGCAAAGTAATCTCTTCAGTAATCAAAATACTTTTTGAATGTAACTGTATTCTGATTACCAACCATTTAAATTGTAACTGTAGTGGAATACAGTTACTTATATTTTGTATTTTAAATACGTAATCCCGTTACTCCCCAAACCTGTATATTTGGTCTGCATAATGTAGATTGTGGCAGAGCGGAGGGCGGGGCCGGGTCGTGATCCTACACACCCGGACCCATATTAGGCCAATCAAGCCTCCGAGAGGGATAAAGGTCAACTGCAGAGGATAGTGCGAGAGAGAGAGAGATCGTTTACGGACATGTCCGTCATATGTGTATGTTTGTCTTTTGTTTAAGTTGGTAATTAAAATATGATTTACATTGTCAAGCCGGTTCTCGCCTCCTCCTTTCCATTGAACTGCGTTACATAGATAAAACCTGACCATACACACTGTATGGGACGTACCTCTGGAGTGACATCTCGTGGGGCGAAACCAGTTCCACCGGTGGTCAAAATCAGGTTCAACTCTTTCTCATCACACCAATTAAGCAGCGTTTCCTAGGCGACCATGCAAAGAAACAAACATCAGTTGACATTTACACTAAAAGCCAAAAGTTAAGCCCTACCTACTATCCAAACTATATTAGAGCGCTCTTTAAAGTAGCTCTGCTATAATCTAAATATAAAAACTATTGGTGATGTATATCATTTTATCACACAGTTCTCTACAACAATTGACTATGATTACTTAACCTAACTTTACAATATACCTTGATCTCATCGAGCTCATCAGGAACAATTTTGTATGCTGAGATGGTTCCTCCAAGCCTGGAAACACAAATCAAATCAGTGTTACAAGAACAAGGAAATACAATGGAATACATAAATACAGTATGCATCTACAGGGCTGTTTTCTATTATACAGCGCCATTCAGTGGCTATATCGAGAATGAGGACAAAAAGAGCAGAGGAAAGAAAGAGAGAGAGAGAGAGAGAGAGAGAGAGAGAGGCAGAAAAGCCTTCAGGCAGAAGGTGTTGAGCTGCAGACAGGTCTTATGTAAGGTCTCTTTTTCATTCTCTTTTTTCTGCGTGTTATTTTTAGGAAACTACAGCATCCTATCTCCTCGTGACAGAAGACATGGACCCTTACGGCTGTGAGTCACAATCAAATTTTGAGAGTGAATTGAGTGAACCGAAAAGTAATGAAGTTTCACGAGAAAAGAAAAGAAAAGGGATTCGATTATTTTTTCACACAGGCAATATTCTAAATCCAGTGCATCTACCTGTGTCAGAGAGACAGACTGTCTAACATCCCAAATACACACACAGACGCAGACTCGCTGCCACTAGATGCTGTAGTCCAAGTGGTTACCTTGGAAACGGAGGAACGAGCCTAAGCTATTTGCTATCAGTATAATGTTATTTATGCAAATAATGAACTCGGTAACACTCGAGGGTTACCATATTTTACTCTGACAGGTGTGACTATATATCGCTCTGGATACTGGAGAGTAAAGCATCTAGCCTACTGTTTTAGAAAATATCATTTGCAGAATATTCATATTCAAATAGAGATAAAAGGTGTATCTTGAAACAATAATAGATTACAATGTATTATGTACACAATGGCATTGAAGCATTTACATGTGCCATTGATCATGGTATAAATTTGGGGTGTGTGTGTTGTTTGGTTGGGTTTCAATCGCTTGTTGTGATTACTGGAGGGACACCAATCCCCCAATATTCTCAACTGAAAAGTAGTCCTGATCAGTTACTGAAACAAACCTGCAGTCTGGATCCGGAAGTAAAATCCCATTCATTTTTGCCATAGTGGACAATAACTTATATACCATTAAAAAAACACCTACCGTGATCTCCATGGTTGTTAATCGATGACATATGCTTCAGTTAAAGCCATCAGTCTGCATTATTCCAATTGTTTAATAGCAGAATTCCTGGTGAAGTACTACATTACCCATGATCCTAAAGAGAAACAATCTACCAATCAGAGAACGGCGGCCAACAAAGTGCACCAATGAGCTCTGCAGCGATCGCCCACTCCAATGACACACTGTGAATTACTCGAGTCATCGTCTTACACTCTAAAACTACTATATATTAGTAAATATCTGAATATTTTGCAATAAACTTAAAATACACAGATGAGCCAAAACATTATGACCACTCACAGGTGAAGTTAATAATGTTGATCATCTCCTAAAGGTCTGGGTAGATTAGATGGTGAGCAAACAATCAGTTCTCGTAGTCAACGTGTTGAATGCAGGAGTGAAGACCTGAGTGACTTTGACAAGGGCCAATTTGTTATGGCCAAACGACTGGGTCAGAGCATCTCTGAAACAGCAAGGCTTGTAGGGTGCGCCCGCTCAGCTGTGGTGAGTAACTACCGACAGTGGTCCGAACCGACAGAAGGTCTACCATGGCAAAAACCTACCTAAACATTGTTGCAGCCCAGGTACACCCCTCCATGGCAATGGTATTCCCTGAAGGCAGTGGCCTCTTTCAGCAGGATAATGCGCCCTGCCACACAGCACACATTGTACGGGAATGGTTTGAGGAACATGATGAAGAGTTCAAGGTGTTGCCCTGGCCTCACAATTCCCCAGATCTCAGTCAGATTGAGCATCTATAGGATGCGCTGGACCAACAAGTCCGATCCACGGTGGCTCCACCTCGCAACTTACAGGACTTGAAGGATCTGCTGGTAATGTTTTGGTGCCAGATACAAGAGTACACCTCCAGGGGCAGGTGGTCATAATGTTTTGGCTCAACAGTGTATTTTATTTAAATACTTTAAATCAAAAGTTTTATATTTTCTCATCATTTTTGATTCGATTACGTGATTTGCAATTCTTCTTGGGCAGACTTGGGGGGGGGGGGCAATGCAAGGAATTATTCTTGAAAAATGTCTTGATGAGGGCAAATGCAGCATTTCAAACTCAATTCAAAAGTAGGAATAAGTTATTAAAGACATATTAAAAAAGGGTTCAATCTATTTTTTTTTATGTTTGTTTCTGATATTTAATAACAGTTACACTTTAACATTATTCAAACATATTTGGACATTTTTAAAAGTCTTCGAGATCATATTGCTTTTATCTTGAATTATTCACATACTGTATGAGACCTTGAGGTAATCCTAAAGTAATCAAAAGTAATGTGATGACATCACTTTTTTTATTGTGATAATTTGATTATGTATTAGAAATTCTCCTCCCTGCCCAGTAGGTGGCAATATGCACCGAGAATGTGAATTGCCAAAAACTAAGTGAAAGTGAAAGTGGAGATTTATAGTAAAAAAAGGACTTAAATATTGATCTATTTCTCACCCACACATATAATTTTGCTTCTGAAGACATGGATTAAACAACTTGAGTCTTATGGACTACTTTTATGATGCCTTGATTTGCTTTTTGGAGCAAAGTTCTGGTCACCATTCACTTGCATTGTATGGACCTACAGAGCTGAAATATTCTTCTAAAAATCTTTGTGTTCAGCAGAAGAAAGAAAGTCAAACACATCTAGAATGGCACGAGGGTGGGTAAATGATGAGGGAATTTTTTTTAATTTTTGATGAACTGTCCCTTTAAAGACATTAAGTACATAATCTTGTATCTTTGTCTTTTTGTCAGATTTTCAAATACTTTTTTTGCTTCAAATATTGTAATGTTGTGATTCACCTTGGAGATGGTTGGTTTGGTTCTTGGTATAAAACTCTTTTATGAAGGATTTTATGAAATCCCTATGAAAATTTTTTTTTAAAAATGAATGGGACAAATAAGTACGCTTCCAAGATGGCTGAAAAAGTGGGCGGCTCGATTGTCAAGTCAAGTCATTTTATGTGTATAGCACTTTCCACAACACACATCGTTTCAAAGCAGCTTTACAGAAAATCATGCATTAACAGAAAATGAAACATATCTATAAATGATCACGGTTATGACATCACAATGATGAGAATATTAACATATGACAGCCCATTTTTACATATAAAAACCTATTCAGTATTTAGCAACTTGAACCATCCTGATGAACGATGTAAAATATGACATTATGTGGTGGTTAGCCAATCATAACAGAGGTCATGTACATATAGAAGTCTGAAAGGAAAAATATGTCGTCTTTTTAATTCTAAGGGCAGGTCTGCTTTGAGATGTAGCCGATTAAGCGTCACAGAGAGGATGGAAAACAGTCATTAAAACTTGTTCATGCAAAAAAAAACCTTGCCTAACATTATAAGTGGACCAGAGAAATAAAAAGATAAAAGCATCTGGCCTTTTAAGAAGAACGTGTACAGAGAAGTTGTCATTGCTGTTTGTAAAGGAGTTTGAAGCTTGACTTTAGCTCAAAGTTTCACACAGGATGCAACTATAAAGAAGGTAGGGGGAGTTACGGCGAGGTATTTAAATCAATGCTTTGTTAGTCGGGAAGGTGACTTTGCACAAAGACAGAAAGTAGGCGCATCTGAAAGTTTTGTGATGGAGGATTTGACGGTACATTCAGGGTGAAGATGAAGATGATGTCTGCGTACAGTATTATTTATGCAATATTGAATAGACCGTACAAAACTTGCTGGCCATGATGAGGGTGTTCTAGGCGGCTGCCAGGGCGTTTAGGTGGTTAAATGCATGAAAAGTCCCATAGACTTATATTAAAGGGGGGACTGAGCCATATCTACAGATCAGTATATCACAGGGTTGGCTCTTTTGACTTAGTAAGAAACCACCTACTGTAGCAATGCCCTAGCAACCACCAACAACACCCTAGCAACTGCATGGCAACACAATAAAAGAGCACTCAGAACTCAAGCACCACTCACATTTTATTCAGAAATACAGAAATATATATTTTTCAATTTAGTATCTTTACTGTTAAGAGAAAAAAGGCAATACATTTCATGACAGTCATTTTTTTCTAATGCATATTTCAGCGAGAGATTACTTGGTGTTGAATATTTCAGTGGGTTTCTGATTGAGGAGTCATAATCATCGTACAACAGAATTCAAGTCTTAATGAAATTCAAACGATGTTGCATTTTGGCCCAGTGGCAAAATCATCGAGTTAATTGTTTTGTAATAGTCCAACTGGAGATATTTAAGCGTCAAAGTGAGCCAGTGTGTGGAAATCATTTGTCCTGGGGAACCGACTGTTGAGCTGGGCTAAAAATGAAATATTACAGACCTTCGTAAAAAATTATTTCCAGACGTTCTGGAAGCAGAAGAGGAGGGGAACAGGAAGTGAGGTGGAAACTAAACCAAGAAGAAAGAGGTTGGTGATGTATTATGTTCAGAATGGAACACTAGTCTACTGCATACTACACAGTACACACTACACTCCATACTTGTTTTTTAAATAGTATGTAAAACTGTATTCAGTATGCAACAATAAATGTTTTAAACAGTGGTAAGCTAAACTCCTGTCACATGATCTTACTACATTAAATGTTAAATTCAGCGAGTGGCATAAAGCTAGCATTTCATAAATAAACACGGTCATTTTGTGCCAATAGTGAGTAAAAATGTCAACTTTTGGCAGTCAAATCAAACAATGAGTCAAGAAAGAGATGATGATAAATTCTGTTTATTCATCACACTTGATAGATCAAGTACACAACATTAGTATTCTGTTTTCTGTATACAGGACATTATCCCCAAATGTTATAGCTTAGCAAACACAGAATGTTCCCCTAATGTTAGCATATGGTTCCCGAGAACCAATTTCTATGTTCTAGGGACGTTCTCTTTAGATTTTATCTTTATAATGTTTCACTTTATATTAGGTGTCTTTATAATGCATTGTAAAGGCGTTATAAATGCATTATACTGAATTCATAATGTCTCATAATGCACATTGTAATAAGTTATAACTTCTCATAAATAATTATAACTACAGTTATAAAACATTACAAGATTTCCCCTTTCATAGTTATGCTTTAGAATATAATGCATTATAACACAAGCAACATCTAATCTTAATGCAGCAGAAGCTTATAAAGTTAATATTATAAGTGCTGTATAGTGTAAACAGTCAAAAGGCTTTATGACATCATCGTATTATATGTGTTCTTTACCTGCTTTAAGTAAAGTTACAAAAGTATCTTCTTATAAACAGGCATAACATAAACTTGTAACATGCAATACATACACAAGTCCAACTTATATAGCGGAAGTTATTTATAAATAAGTCTCCAAATAACATGCACAAACATTCAAGTTTATTGAATATATTGAGTACAGTATAGAATCACTTCTTCACTTATTTTTGGGTGTGTTTACATGTCAACAAATATATGTTTTTCTCTTGAGAGACATTCTGATATATATTAATCATGTAGCTTTACAAGTGTATCACGTAATATCTCAAAATGTACATTAAATGTGTGTTATTTTGTGCATGTGTAATGTGCTGTATATAACTTCCAGCAATGTCTTATAACCACTTAAACATATCTGATGGATGTTTATAAGAAGACTTTTGTCTTTTATCACTTTACTTAAAGCATACACACACACACACACACATATACATATATATATATATATATATATATACACATATACACACAACAACAGTTAGTTCCGGTCCTCGAATCTGATTGGTCAAGAGATGTTCCATGAGCACTGATGGTCTGACACTATTAGCACCCGGACGCTTCACTGTGTGTGTATCACTCAACTTGTGTTCGTGCCGTTCTAAACTAAAGTGTAAGAGCAGTGCAGATGTGTTAGGAACTACTGTTTGTCTTTTTTTACATTACATTTGTTAGCCAGGAGGGGGTGGCAAAAGATCCCTTTTATGGGTAATATGAGCCATTTAGGTGACGTGAAGTGAATTTCGCATCAGCCAGTGTTTACATACAGCACTCCGTGATCACTTGTATTACTACTAAAGCTAGGAAATGGCTTTAAATGGCTTTAAACGAACAACTTCAGCATTTCGGCTCATCACAGCTGAGAGACCAAACAGACTGATTAATTATACAAACTGGTGCTTACCTCTTATCGGACTTTACACATTGGAGTGGGCACACTGTCTAAAATGGCGGAGGACATTGCGGTTTCTATAGTGAATGACTCTTGCAAATGGCTATTCCACTGAGAAAGCTGGATCTTCAGAAAGCTGACAGCATCTCTGCTTGGGTGTGGCAAAAGGTGATCGCACATGCTATCTCTCTCTCTCTCTCTTCACACACACATCCATCTGTCCTTGTTTATCCAATAACTAACAAGAAACAGCACAAGCACAATTATTCCTGAAGTGACCTTTCTGAATTACTAATGGAGGTTTGGACGCATCATTTGTTTTGAACCAGCAATGGCAGATTCCGATCCGCCGCATAATATAGAAGTTCCCTGCACAAATGCGTTTTTATGACCGTACTCGAGAATAAATTCTAAGAATGGACGCAAAGTATTTTCATGTCCCCAACTGACAATATCCTTCATGAAGTGAGTGGGTCATTCTGTGGTGCTTGCGTTGCAGCCGAGCGGGCCTGACTCATTGAACATTCACTTGACTGTCCGAGGAAACTGGGCGCCTTTTTTGTTTCTTTTATGCTGGTTCCGCCTAGCGGCTGGAGTTTGTTTTGTATAGTAAGACTCCTTCGGGACGGTTATGAATCTACATATTCTTTGTGTTTATACAGCATATTGGCTGGAGTTTGTTTAATAGATTTTCTTCTGTTATGTAATTCTGTCTCACAAAATTTGTATAGAAACACGGAACTTGAGCAATCCGATGGCAAAATGTTCATGGGGCTCTCGATCAAGTAAGAGCAGGGGAGTCATTACATTGATAAGTAAACATCTCCAATTCAAATGATTAAGTACATTGTAGTTAAAGACAACCAACATAGAGTGAGTCCTTTATAACTATGAAATAACGTTCCCAGAATGCTGCAGGGAGGTTTTTGTGATACAATCTAAGAAGTATTTACACAGAATGCTTTCTAACACTTTTCTTATTTTTTGGTTTTATTTTTGTTACCATAAACTAACATTCCCAGAACTTTGCAGGGTTTTTGCGTGAAAACCCATCCAGGTATTCCAAGCATTCTGAAACTTTCCATACTGTGTACTATAGTATAAGTACTATACAGTACACACATTCAAAATAGTACCATTAGTAGAGTTCCCAAACCTTTTGACCAATACATTTCCATGGTCTTTCCATGACTTTTCCAGTTATTTGAGATTATAGAATAAATCTAACAATATTTAGAGAGGTTTATCCTTAAAACAACAAGAAATAAAAGGCATTTAAGGTTATATATATAATATACAGTATAATATATTCCCTTAAAAAAAAGTCATATTTTCTTATGCAGTTTCGCTTAAGTAAATATTTCTTTATTTTAAGATGTCGATTTTTTTCTGGCAAAAATATATATATTTTTTGTAGTGTAAAAATATATATATAAAAAATGGCTATCAAATTAAATATAAACCTAATTGAATTATTTGACTGACAAAAGTTGACATTTTACTCAAAAAAAAAATGTTTATATGTATTTGTGTGTATTTATAAGATGATGTAGATTTTGTTACTGGCATAAATACTGATTTCGAATTGTATTTATTTATTTTTTGCACTATTACTAAGACTTTTCCACTATTTTTACTGATATTTCCAGGTTTTCCATGACTAAACTCTGTACTAGTATGGAACTGATATTCTGAAAATATCTACGGTATGTCTGGAGGGATTGCATCAACTTTTCTTCCTAAACTTTTGTTAAAGAATTGTCTAGAAAACAGATCTTCCTACAATTAAAAAAAATGGAAGAAATGACATCCTCCAATGCTAGCATACATTTTCCATGATATTTTTGGCACAGTGTCAGAGTTGCATTTTCCCTTCCTAGTGCCAAAGACGTTTGCCCAGTCTTTCTCGGTCTAATGGAAGAGTTATGACTGTTTAATCGAGCGCTGCTGTCATATGGACCCCGCCACAGTTAAAAACATCATTCCTGGCCTCGCCGCATTCCTCAGGGTATGAATAAAAGAAAGACAGACAGAGAGAGAGAGAGAGCTACACACATCTGTGACCCAGCTTTACGGGCCTACTTCAGTTCTGGATGTGCTCCCAAACGAAGGCCATCAGCTGCTGTTATGTAATTAATAATGGAGTGCCTTTGTGCTGAATGGCGAGTTTCGGCACATTTTAAAGCGCTGCTGAAGGGCACAGGGACCCTCACTGACACACTATGTGAAAACACTCTTAGGGGGCGTTCACATAAGACACGTTCTTGTGTTATAAACAGCTGGATGGAGCGCAGCTGAAAGGAACAGAATGCAGGGGTCGCGAGACGTGTTTTAAAAGTACTTCAAACTAGTGCAGAATTCATGGTGCGAGATCTGATGCAAGCAAAAAAGTCCCTCTGACGCATACGGAATTTAAAAAACAACAAGTTATTTTAAACAGGAGCGCAACGGAATGGAACTGAAATGTGACCCAGACATGTTTTCGTTAGATTTACTCAAATATGAAATAAAACTCGAAGAGCTTTCATACACATGATGCTGGAACAACATTTTCTCAGTGAACCGTAGACAGACTATTTCAACATGCAGAAGGTCAGCTTTCTCTCTCAGTCTATCTAACAAGGGTCAGTGAAAGATGAGCCACATGTCACCCATCTGATTTATTCACTGGTTATTTTTAGTGCCGCCAATTAGTGAAACTGACAGTGGATGTAACAGCTAGAGTCGCGTGAGGACAAGAGCGCAGCAGAAAGCCGTCCTGTCCGCCCATCCTCTTCTCGTCTGATGTCTCTCTGTCCTCCATCGGAACGGGCTGCGTTCACACTTAACACACAACCTTTATCTGTGTCGTCCCTCAGCACCTGTCATCTCTTTCCCCAAACCCACTTGAGTTTTATCTGTCTCACCTGACAGCTCTTTCAAAGACTTTCTGCAGCGAACACTCCCTAATCGTTCATGAAAAGTGTGCAGCACCGCTTATGTGTGTTGTATTGATAAAAATGGCACATCTTTCAGTCTGAGATATGCTTCACACACATTTCATTCCTGTACTATTACATTACAAAATAACACTTGGCCTTTACAAGTAAATCTGACATTGATATCCATCAGGGCTTCAATGTAACCACACGTTTCACGTGCAAAACACCAGAGGGAACCCTGGATGAGCACTCAATGGATATCCTGACATCAATGTCTCCAAATAAACATGAATGAAGAAGAGTCATGTTTGGAATATTATGTTTAGTATATACTCAAACAAAGGAGTTTTGCTGCTTGTATTCTAGTATTCTAGAACATTACATTACATCTTGATTTCATTACGTTAAATGGAATTCCCAAGTTTTGGGACTACATTGATACTTTTTGTGGTGTAAATGTAGCATTGATGAAACTGGGCAGGAGATTTCCATTTCCCAGCATAATTAAGTGTTATTTTGTGTTTTTGCGCAAGCTGAATATAAAGATGGATACTTGCTAGTGTTTAATGTTTTGTTATGTTGGAGTTTTGGGGTTACCATTATGCACTGTAAAACCCGATAAGTTGAGAGTACTCAAAACTTTTGTTGTAACCCTTGTAGACGAGATGAGACAGGAAATGGCAGGGGAGAAGAGTGGGAATAGAATCGGGAAAGGACCTCACAAGCCGGGATTCGAATTCGGGTCACCTGCGACGCATTAGCGCCACATGTCATGAGTGCAGCCTGCTAGGCTACAGCTCTGACATGTTTTGAAAAGTCCATAAATGTAAAAAAGACGTTGGTGAAAAATGATTTTTTACTCAAAAACATAGACTCAAATCAAATTTAAGAAAGCATAGAAGTTTAACTAAATAACTGGTATTGATTGCTACACCGATAATGTTTCTAAGGGTGTGTTCACACTTGACAGGTTCGATTAAAACGAACTCTGGTGCGATTGCTCTGTTAGTGTGAATGCTGTCATCCGAACCTTGGTGCGGACTAAACGAGCGGACCAAGACCGCCGAATAGTGGGTCTTGGTCCGCTTCCAAACGAACTCTGGTGCGGTTTGATTGATATATGAACGCAACATGGACCAAAGACTTCTAAACGGACCAAAAACAGGAAGTAATTTGCCTAATACCTAATAGGAGCTATGTTGCCCATTACAGTTCGGGACCATTACATCCAACGAGCGCATTTCGCCAGCATAGTTTTGGATGTTCGCTAAGTTACATCAGAAAATATACGTCATTAAAGCTGTCCAATCAGGTCGGGACTTTTCCTGAACTAGGTTCAGTGTTAAAAATGCCAGTGTGAACGCTAAACGAACAAGGACTAAATGTATCATTTTCATTTTTGGTCCTGACCGAGAGGACCAAGAGAACCGCACTACAAGTTTGAACAAACCCTAAGTTAGTAGTACTGTTCGGGTTTACAGAGTGATGAAGAGTGGAGCTTGAGCTAACAATGAGCACATGTAGCTGTCACATGTGAAATTGATTGCTTGCTTCGTTGAGGAATTGCTGTGCTAACCAAAGCATAGTTACTAAACTTTATTTAAGTTTGATTGACACACTGTAAAATCGATCTAGTTGACCTTACTTTGATTTTTTTATGGCAATCGGTTTGGGTGCCTTTTTAAGTAAACGTACTTATTTGTCTCAAGTAAAATTTACTTAATCTTTTAAAGTAACGTTTAGTAGTTACAAGACAACTGAACTCATCTGTGATTAAAGTATCAATCAGCAGGTCTTATACAGTAAAGGGGAATTTAGGACTGAAATCTCGGTTAGCCATATGGCACGTTGGAGTCTCGTCGGTACCGGCATCTCCGGCATGGGAGGCGGGTGCGCTAACAAGGAGGCTAAATGCTAGCAACAGTCGCTAGTGCACCTCTTGATCATCAATCATCAACCAACTACAAAAACAACAAAAGAGCTATTTTGTTTTTTACTGTAGAGTTATTGTAGTGATGCATAATACATCTATTAATTTATCAAAGCAACTTCTAAAGGTTCCTCTGTGACTTCATGTTTTGAAATGAAATCAAGAAACATTAATAGGTTCTTCTATTTATGACATCATATCATATTTGAATGGTTCTCCTATGACATCATATGAACGTTAGAAGGTTCCCTTGTGGCCTCAGGGTGTAAAACCCTTTTCAAAACCCCCATTTCTAACAGTATATATTGGCATACTACAGTATTTTTGATGGTTTAAATGGTGTGAAAAGCAAGAGTTAAGAGTCAACCAGATATATCGTGTGTGTGTGTGTGTGTGTGTGTGTGTGTGTGTGTGTGTGTGTGTGTGTGTGTGTGTGTGTGTGTGCTGTCAATGTCACTCACAGGGACGGGTCGTGCACGAGGTCTTTGAGGTTGATCCCGCTGCGGTCCTCAGCGAGATTTCGAAAGCAGCTGTCACTTACTGCCAAACAAACAGAAAGAGGACATTACAGGATTAACGTAACAGAGTATTTTTGCTGTTCAAATAATGTTACAAATCATACAACCGCAAGGGTGGGATGCATGTATTCACAATAAAGTGCAGCTGTGCCCGCATACTTTATTTATTTATAAGTATTCAGGTAGTACCATTTATTGGGATTTCATAAAATCCGTCATGAAAGAGTTGTAAGTCATAAACAAAACCAACCATCTCCGAGGTGAATCACAACATTACAAACTTTCATTTAAAGTAAAACTGTTTTTGAAAATCAAACTAAAAGACAAAAGGTACAAGACTGTGTACTGTGTATGACTTTAATAAGGGAATGAACAACGCAACGCAACGCATCATTTAATTCATTCAGTTCAGGAGATTCTGTGCTGTCAGTAAAGGGTTTCAATGCAAGAGTCATGTGACAAAACAACATGGTGCTGACCACAGCGAAGTTTGTCTTTGGGAGAAATGCCAACAAAACTATATCTGGTCAAAAACCTAATTAAGTTTTTACATTGAAACCTGTTTGAGTCAAAAGAGTCATACAATATGCCATTTTTTGCCAAACGCCACGCTGATAAACACAATGTACACTGATGTGTATTTAAGCACATTTTTCCTTAGAAATCATATATTGACTGTGCAGTCACACTGAGAATCAATGGATGCATCCAAAAGCTGCAAAATGTGTCTTTCAGAGGTTTATATGGAGTTAGGATGAAAATAAGGTACATTTCAAACTGTTCTGAGACCAGTGCAGACAGACAGCACACTGGAGGTTTAGTAATGCACTAAATAGGGTGCAAGGCGAGTAGTGCATCCTATAGCTCTCTATGCAGTTAAGTGCGTTCACTCCTAAAATCCAGTCAAAAGTTCAGTTTCAGGCTGCAGATGATGTTTGGATCACTCGACATGTTTGACACACATGTGACGATGATCATCAGTTCATAGATTCAACATTTATAATGTATCATTTTATTTTAACATGGTTGGCAGCGATTGGACGACTTTGTCCCACTGTCCACATATGTGGACATACGTTTTTAGGAAAACTGTTTGCTCTAGATTTTGTTTTGTGCTTGTTTATTAGGTGCTACTGGCTACAAATCAAAAAAAGGGAAATGGAAAATGAACACAGCAGTCACACTCGGGTCTCAGGAGGTTAAATTGTGGGAGTCTGGGAGTGTGAGTGAGATAAATTTGGGGTATGCCCATGAAATTAAATGAAGTATTACTGCACCCTGGAGATTTACAAATGGGGGTGGAAACTCCAAAAGAGGCGGCACTAACACCCACAGTTAGGGGCTAGTATGTCTTTGATAGCGGTTTGGAGCTTCCACCCCTTTTTTGGAGTTCTGCAAGCAGCTATATCCTTCTCAAGATTTTGGGTGATGTGGGGGTGTATCACACCCTTGAACCCCCCCCCAAAATTCAGTCCTAATGAACTGTTAGAGTTAAAGAACGTACATGGACCAAAGAATTTCCAAAGCCTTCATTTATGACAACAGCGAGGAGTTAAAACAGAAGATCAGCACACGCATATATGCAAAAAAGAGAAAGAGATGAAGATGGTGATGAAGAGGATCTGCAGTGGAGTCAAGCTTTAAAGGAATGTTAATGCAGCCATTACAAGATAGGATAAGACACAGAATACAGAATAAGAGAGAGCGAGAATGTGAACATGTTTTTGGGCTTGTTGGGTGTTCCAGCATTTAGCTCAATAAAGCTGATGGATATCTGATTTACTCTCTTTATAAGGTCATGACATGGTTTGTTGATTCATGGATTCTATACTAGCTCTACCCTGCATCATAGTCGAGATACTGTATTTAAGACTAACCAAATCCAAATTGGACTTTAAGTCCTTGTCAGTGATTTCTGAGGTCAACTGCATGCTCTTGTACTCCTAAAAGTTGAAATCTCTTTGCACTGTTTTTCAATTATTTTTCTATGTAAACATGCATTACACAGACATCTTCGACCATTGCGCTAACATCTCTCTGTTCTTTCGCATATGAGTGTCAAACGCGTCTCGAGACACCTGCGTTCTGTTATATTTGTTGCACCACGTAACGCGTTTGGTCTGAACAGCCCTTAAAGGAAAAGCTTTGAACACCTTGAAACTCGAGATGATTTCCAGAGAGATTCTTAAATCAAAAGTCTGTTACTCCAGAAATAGGCAAATGTTTGTCTGCATTCATTATGTTCGACAGCTGTTAATTGGATTATGCTAATGTATAACAAGGTCACGCTTTATTACAATCTTACGTTTCCTTCAAGAGTTGCTGAGTTTACAGGGGTACAGTTCAAATGAAGCAGTGCTGCCGTGATGCATGTGTGATCGGTACACAGACCAAAAGGCAACAGGATATGAGCTGTTTGAAGCTCACAATGTGATAATTAGGAATGGATTAATTAATCAGTGCTAAACCTTGAACAAGAAAACATGCAAAAAACAAAACAAAAACAGATACAAACTAATGACAAGTTATTCGAGGGGAGAACGGCAAACAAATGCATTGTAGTGAAAATGGAAGAACAATGTCTTTCTCTGCAGACACTGAAATGCAAGTTACAAGACGATCCACTCAACATGAAAGCCTGTTTCCGCAACATAAAAAAGTGCTTTAGGATGTCATATTTATGATATGCTAAGTGATATTTATAAGATAAAAAGTTCTAATTATTAGATGTCATAATAATGAGATAAAAAGTCCTAATTATAAGATACGTATGTAGTAAATGTCAATTTATGGGATTTAAAGACATAATTATGAGACACAAAGTAATATTTACGAGATAACATATTTAAGAGGTAAGTCATAATTCTAAGATAAAAAGGTCCTAATTAAAAGATACATATTCAACATTTTTAGTAAACATTTGAGAAAGAAATAATTATGATATTTATGTAATATTTATGACATAAATCATAATTATGAGATGCTAATTAGTATTAATGAGATTGAAAGTCATAATTATGAGATACTAAGTAATATTTATGAGATAATAAGTCATAATTATGAGATGCTAATTAGTATGAATGAGATTGAACATAATTATGAGATACTAAGTAATATTTATGAGATTGAAAGTCATAATTATGAGATACTAAGTAATATTTATGAGATTGAAAGTCAGAATTATGAGATACTAAGTAATATTTATGAGATAATAAGTCATAATTATGAGATGCTAATTAGTATTAATGAGATTGAACATCATAATTATGAGGTACTAAGTAATATTTATGAGATTGAAAGTCATAATTATGAGATACTAAGTAATATTTATGAGATTGAAAGTCAGAATTATGAGATACTAAGTAATATTTATGAGATAATAAGTCATAATTATGAGATGCCAATTAGTATTAATGAGATTGAACATCATAATTATGAGGTACTAAGTAATATTTATGAGATTGAAAGTCATAATTATGAGATACTAAGTAATATTTATGAGATAATAAGTCATAATTATGAGATGCTAATTAGTATTAATGAGATTGAACATAATTATGAGGTACTAAGTAATATTTATGAGATTGAAAGTCATAATTATGAGATACTAAGTAATATTTATGAGATTGAAAGTCATAATTATGAGATACTAAGTAATATTTACAAGATAATAAGTCATAATTATGAGATACTAAGTAATATTTTTGAGATAATAAGTCACAATTATGAGATACTAAGTAATATTTTTGAGATAATAAGTCATAATTATGAGATACTAAGTCATATTTATGAGATTGAAAGTCATAATTATGAGATACTAAGTAATATTTATGAGATTGAAAGTCATAATTATGAGATACTAAGTAATATTTATGAGATTGAAAGTCATAATTATGAGATACTAAGTAATATTTATGAGATAATAAGTCATAATTATGAGATACTAAGTAATATTTACCAGATAATAAGTCATAATTATGAGATACAAAGGCAAAATTATGAGATAATAAGTCATAATTATGAGATACAAAGGCAAAATTATGAGATAATAAGTCATAATTATGAGATACTAAGTAATATTTATGAGATAATAAGTCATAATTATGAGATACAAAGGCAAAATTATGAGACAGTGAATCAAAATGAATTAAGAATTAATAAAAGTAATAATTATGAGATGCTGAGAAATCTTTAATAGATAAAAGACCTAATTCTGAGATATATCATTAAATCTCATAATCAAGACTTACTTTTTCATAATTTGGATTGCTCACATTTATGACTTTTAATCTCATAATTATGACTTAGTTTCTCAAAATTATGTTTTTATATATAAATGATGACATTAAATACAGTATAATAAATATGATTTAGTATCTCATAAGCATTTTCATTGTGATGGAAATAAGCTTCCATATGATTAAATGCAATGCATGATTTACACCGTTTATTGTTTTTTTTAAATGCATATAGTTCAACTTATAATTCACAGCTGTGCCATAAACATGGGGAATGTTACCATGAAATGGGCTGTTTAGAATAGCATACTGTCCTACTAATATTAGTAATTTTTCAGTATGATACTTGCCAAAATGTTGAGTATACAAGAGATAACAATGCATTGAATGTTCAGAATAGCATAATATTCAGTACGATTCCTATTAATAATATCTCTGCAATAATATTATGTTTACTGTGCACAGTATATGTTTTTTATGTTCATGGAATTCCAGAATGACCTACATTTGCCAAAATGTGCAGCATACAACAATAATGCAATGTGCTCGACTTGACCTTCCGTTTCCAGTGTAATGAATGAACTGAATGTAATATAAACCACTAACTCTTTTTTTTTACTAATAAGTGTATTTGACTGGACTGCCACGAGCTAGATATTTTTTTTGATTTATTTATTTTTTACATAAGATGCATTTAAAAATGCACAATAATAACATGTTTATGTCCAAAATGATCACAAAGATGATGACAACAATGTAAAATATACTACTGTTGTTCATTCTCGAACATATGTCAACTTTGATCTATTTGTTATATGAAGGTCACATTAAAACTGACTTGAAACCTTTTTACCAGGCATTCATTCATTTTGGTAGTTTTCAAATGCCTTTTACAGATATACAGATCATATATATATATATATATATATATATTGTAAATAATTCTATTAAACCCAAAACAGAATTTGTATGAGCTGGATCCAATTTTACGTTTACATTATGTACTACAGAGTATGCACTAGGCATTATGCTAGTATTCAATCTGATTCATACTGTTCAATTTCTTAAATAGTAGGCACTTGGCCAAAGACAGTATATTCTGTATAGATTTCCTTCAGGACCACCTCTAAGAAATGCCCTATTACCACCCTGTTTGACACTGATGGCATGCAAGCTAATATAATTAAAGAAAGGGTTACATTCTCAGCTCTTAACCAATAGGTTTTGCAGGAGATGACATCACTGCTTTGTTAGCTTGCATGTCTTATTGGTTAGCAGGGTATCAAATGAGGCCAGAGGCCCAAGGGATGTAGATTACAGCAGCTTACTGCTGTTTATCAAGGCAGCCTTTGTAAAAAAGGAGGGGCGGACATTAAACCTGGGGGAGAGAGAGCTGGATGCTGCACCAGTCCAGTATAGAGAGAGAGAGAGAGAGAGAGACCATGCAGTTGTACACATATCAGCTTCTTAATTCTACAGCTGGGTAAATTTCCAAATTAATAAAGGTTTCACGGTGCTGTGGAAAATATAGTAACAGCAGATAAGATAATCTAATATAAGCCCGGCGTATCTTAGCAACCTTGTTCATTCTGAGAGCAGCGGCAATGGGGTTCGCACTGGGATCGCAGCAGCTATCAAATACACACCCAAAAACACTCTTATTAATCACACACACATACACACACACACACACACACACACACACACACACACACACACACACACACACTGTGCGTGCATGCGTGTGTGTGCAAGGCAACAGTAAGGCCTCATATTTCTTCGAGTAAATGATCCTCTAGATAGTATTCGTATCTGATGCATAATTTAATTTCTACCAGGAAAACTCGCAGACTTGAGTGAAATTTTAAGATGACATTTATTTGATGGATATAAAACAGAAAGGTAACGTCTATCTTTGGCGTACGCCCCATCTGGCGGTCTAAGTTGTACTCGGAACCGTCATATCCTGCCGGAGAAAGGAGGCAGGGGCGAGGAGCCTACCCTCGTGCAGGATGGGACTCAACTGGTGGTGGTGGGGTGGTGGAGGTTGCCGTGTTCGCACACTGAAACAGCAATGTGACAGATTGTGAGCAGACTTATAAAGCAACGGCTTACATGTGATTGGCTGGGAGTAACCCCGCTAGTGGTGCGACGATGTACAGCTGCTAGTCTTCCCGCTAGAACTACGCTGCGCTTACATATATGAGTATATATTTTAAGGCCAACAACTGTTATGGTGGAGCAATAATTTTACAAGAAAAAAATACATGTGTAAAAAGGTTACTTCTAAATATTCTATATACATTATTGTTGTTTATTATTGAGTTATGTAAAGTATAAAATATTACAGTAAAGTATTGTACAGCATAGTAAGTATATTATAGTTTAGAACAGTAGTGTTTAGTTGTAACAGTTTGTCACCTTTCTGTCCATAAGGACTCTTATTTTGACATGGTTATTGTCTTCTCTTGTTAGTTTGCTCCATAATACAATTCCCATGTTGTACTGCCCTCAGCACAGCCATCTGTTCCCCATCTTCCTCACCTGTTCCCTCATCAATCATCTGTTTGTATATATACCCTCTAGTTTCACTTGCTTATTGTCAGTTCCTTGTATGTTCCTGTGATTGGTTGTTAGTTGGCGTGGGCCAGGCTTTTCATTGGGTGGGCCAGAGCCATAACGAGCTAGCCCCTTCGTAAGGCCAGGCCTGGTATAGTGTAGAATAAAATAGCACAGTAAAGTATAATATAGCCATTAAAATTTGCTATTACAATTTGAATCATGTTCGTAGGTCCCATGATTAGTGGGTGTGTGTGGGAGTGTTGTATATAAATGAAGTGGCGCAAAGCAATACCTGCTATTTTCCTGAGAAATAGGTCATTGCGCGAAGACGTTTCAGACCACGTCTGTTTTCAGGACAAAGTCTAAATTCAGTTCCTGCATTTGCAGTTTGGAGATTTCCCCAGCAGGTGGTCATAAAGTTAATGTTCAAACTCTGAAGATAATGTGGAACATCAAAAGATGTCCCAGACAAGTGATTTTTATGAAACAAAAATTTATGAAAATTTATTTATGATCTAATTTGTATTGGTATTTTTCCACCTGTTGTCATGGAGTGATTTTTAAGTCACTGTAAAAGGGGCCAGTGGAAGAAGTTGGAGAGAGTAAAATGTTTGGATTTGGTATGATTGTTGTGTTTCAATAAATTAATTGCATTTTTAGAAATCTAAATCGACCGGTAGAAGTGAAGCGCGTTCCGACACATTCACTGTTAATACTAGCCATGATTTGTGTGTCAGTAGATGAAAAGTATTAATAATACTTACATTCTCTATAATTTACTGGAGCATAAATCCAAATCCTTTTGAGAATCACATTTTCCATGCCTATAAAAAGAGCATGTCACTGTCATAGAAATATGCCTGAACACAAGTCCATATTTCTATTCTTCTAATTCAATGCATACAGTCCATTTACACTACCAACTACCATGTGCTGTCTTTGTTTATATCACTGGAGCTTGAACGGAAGTGGACTGTATAACAGGATGCAGACAGTGTTGGAGAAGAACCTCAGAATTACATTGCACTTGACCCAGCCCATTAGCGCCTTGCACGTACCATTTCACCAAACCCACTTGCACCTGGACTTGGCGTATAGTTATACGGAAATACCAAAATTGCCCGGATATGCCCTTTGACTTTGCATGTTTGACTTATGGGGTCCAAGAACTGTAATATAACTACATATATTGCAATTTAAGTATAGTATAGTACTCTATAGGTTGGGGGGGCGGCATTGGTTCAGGTGGTGGAGCGGTTCAGCCACTAATCACAGGGTTGGTGGTTAAATTCCCGGCCCACATGTCTCCACATGCCGAAGTGTCCTTGGGCAAGACACTGAACCCCAAGTTGCTCCCAATGGCAGGCTAGCGCCTTGCTGGTGTATGAATGGGTAATTGGGACACAGTGTAAAGCGCTTTGGTAACCTCTAAGGATAAAAAAGTCGCTATATAAGTGCAGACCATTTACCATTTTATAGTATAGTATGCAGAGGCTGCATTAGAGCAGACTGCAGTAAGGAAAGACCCATCTCCTCTCAGTGCTGCAGTATAAGCTGCTCGTTTATGCGATCTGTGATTTCAAACACTGCACTCATTTCCCCCGATAGAGAGACTCCTGTTAACCCGGTCTCTCTCTCTCTTTCTCTCACTTCCACTCAAACTCTGTCTGTCTGCCTCAGTATGTCTGTCTTTCTCTCTGATTTTGGAATCTGCTTATTTCCCAAGACACCTCTCTCTTTCTCTCTTTGCCTCTCTCGCTCTCTCTCTCTGCTCTGGGCACAGCTGTCCTGATGAATCGGGCTGTAAGCAGCTGCCTTCATTGCATTCAATTCTCTGGACGGCATCAGCAATTACAGTAAAGCTTCCCGGTCTTACAACTACAACACTGCAGATCCTCTGCTTCCAATTTCTCTCTCTCTCATCCTTTTTTTCTCTCTCTCTAATGTTTCATCTATTTTTTTCTCTACTTTCATCCTGCCTCCTTTTAAAGAGACGGTTCACCCAAAAATGTAAATTCTGTCATCAATAACTCAATTAACATTCTTCAAGCCATCTCTTTTTGTGTTCCACAGAAGAAAGTTAATGAGTTTGGAAGGTGAACATGAATTGTAATTTTTCGGTGAACTATTCCTTTAAATATCCTGTGGCTCAGGTGGTAGAGCGGGTCGAACCACCAACCGCAGGGTTGGTGGTTCGATTCCCGGCACACATGACTCCACATGCTGAAGTGTCCTTGGGCAAGACACTGAACCCCAAGTTGCTCCCAATGGCAGGCTCGTGCCTTACATAGCAGCTCTGCCGCCATTGGTGTGTGAATGGGTGATTGGGTCACAGTGTAAAGCGCTTTGAATACCGGTAAGATTAAAAAGGGGCTATATAAGTGCAGACCGTATCTGCCCGTCTCAGCAGATCCACGTTCAGTTTCTCCGTCTTTGTCCATCCGCATCAACAGCGGCGTCCTGAAAGCTCCAACCTCAGGTCGGCCCCCAAGGGCAACAACTCCCCAGGGCATGCGAGCTGGACCTGCTGTGTCGAGCCAGAGATTGACATTAATATTTCATGGTGTGTTTCCATGATCTGAGTGTCTTTTCTAATAAATGTGGTGGTGAAACGAAACACAGGACGGAGAGTAGACGGGGCTGAATTATTCACCCCTGTCCATTACACACACATGTGCCCCCGGAAAAGCACCTTGCTTCATTATTTACAGCCAGCGAGTATAAGCACTCACTTTTACACCGAGTAGAGAAGTAGATAGTGTACTAGAGTGAGCGTTAGTGAGGAACCGACAAGCCATCAGAGAAAGAGGGTTAAATTTAGGCAGAGAGGATTGTCCTAAGCCTCTTAAATCTCATTTACCCTTTTCCCGTGTCAGTCAACAAGGATTTAAAACGTCTTCGATGTTTAAAAAGAAATTGAGAATGCAGTATGCATACTGTGCATAGCACACACATGACATATGGATGACACTAACTAAGTTTGACCATCCACTTCAAATACACAATAACTCATTTCTGTCAGAGTAACATAAACAAGAAAGTCCTGGGATGAAAATCAGAAAAAATAGATTTTTGAAAGTAATGCATCGATTGCATCCAATGCATTTATTTCTCACTTTTTGCTCTATAATCAATAGAAAACAGTATAATAATATGTTAAACATAATTACAATTATATAAATTCTTATTCAAATTAATATTCCAGGTTCAATAAAAATTAATTTGTGCAATCATTTCGACTGGTCCCTCCTTTTCTTAAAATAAAAAGCAAAAATCTAAATTACAGTGAGGCACTAATGGTGCATTCACATTTTCACCTCGCATTGCTTGCGCGAGTTTAACCACTGGATTATAAATGTGTGTTTAAACTCGTGTTTGCACGAGTAAAGGTGCGTACACACTGCCAGCGACATCGCGCGACAGCGACTCAACACCATTCATTTTCAATGCGAGCACAGCGACTTCCGGCGACACAAGCTGTCGCGACCGTTGGCGCTAGATGTGGGCGTGTCCAGCGACGCGACAAAGTTGAGAAAAGTTAAACTTTGGAGCGACTAACGGAAGCGACAGCCAATAGGAGAGACGATGGGAGAGCTCACGTGATACTTCTCTCTCTCTCTCTCTCTCTCTCTCTCTCTCTCTCAGCTCCTGCAGTAACGGAAAGATGGATGAAAGGATCATTCTTGACAGTTTTCATGCAGTTTTCCAGTGCTCTATGATATGTCTCTTCCCACGTACAAGGACATTTTTAAGAAAAATACTGCGTGGAAAGGTGTATCTGAGATCGCGGGGATTTTATGGACCCAGACAGACCGGCATTTGCATTTTCGCCGCAGATAAACAGCCGCTATGGCAAACAGCACGCCTGGTTTCTCATTCATCTTTGATATAAAGCATTTTATGTACTGATTCCATTAAAATTTAGTCTTTTCCCTCCAAAATGTTTGTTTTTAGTGGCAAGAAAAGAGATTCGCTGTCAACAGCAATGGAATGACATCCGTGAATGTCATTTATAAACGTTACTAGGTAACCAGTAGTGGGAACACCCACTAGCGACTTCACCGCCAGCCACTGGCGACCTGCAGCGACAAAGTCGCTGGCAGTGTGTACGGACCTTAACGCGAACCCGCAAGTATTCCCCCTTCTCTTCCGGAAAAGCACAGGGGGAGGGGCTTCTACGACTTGGTTCATAGTAAAGTACAACCAATAGCTGGAATCAAGTAGATGCGCATATTTTCAGAACTTACCAGGTAGTCCAACGTCCTCGCTCGCTTTCCTCCAAGCGATGTCTTTTTTTTCGCCCGGTCTCTGTACATGTATGACGTTGTGTCATACAATTCCGGGTGCCCACACACCACTACAACCATTTTTTCATCCATTATTCCAGATTTCTTCTGGTAATACGTCAGTATGTCAATGACATCCGGACAATCTCAATGCTGAGAGACTTTTCAACATGCAAATTTACGCGAATGAAGCGATTTCGTGCGTTCGAGTCACGTCATTAATTTCATTCGCGTCGCCCGGGGGAATTGGCGTCTATTCGCACCTTCGCATTCACTTTGTATGTAACCACACTACGCGAAACGCTCGCTTCCTATTGTATGTGAACGCACCATTACACTGGAACTGAATGGGGTACATTTTCAGTGGGTTTAAAAGGCAGAAATATGAAGCTTATACTTTTATAAAAGTACTAATATTAATTGTTCTGTAAAAATGAGTGTATTATTTGAGTTGTAACATTGTTTACATCATGGTTTTACGGTTGTTTTAGGGTTTACAGTGTTACGTCATCAAGACAACTAAGTTTTAAAATTGGATATAACTTTTCACAGAAAAGGTTAGTAAGAGATTTGATCACACTAAAATAGTGTTAACCTTGTGCGACCCCGCGTCCATATATGTGGACGTTGTATTTTGGCTTCGCTATACGCAACACATAATTTAAATGATTTAAACTGACTGAATACTGTTCACAAGACTCCAGACTGTCATTTAAGAGTTACATTTCTGGTGCACCGAGAACAACATGACGTTGATTTCCGTCGGACTCAACGTCAACAAAAGTGCCTCTGGTATGAAATCTCTATACGTTTTTTCATTGAAACCTGTTTCGTTGTAAAGCGTAGCATCTCTAGTTTCATTTGAAAATGACGCTTTTAAAAAATCATTTTTCGCACGCCAGCGCGCTGATAAACATGATGTCCACATATGTGGAAATTGGTACCGCAAGTTACGAAACGTGAGTTATTTTGAATAACTTTAACACATCTGTGGGTCATTTTAATATACGTTTTGTTATATTTTATTTTAATATCACTGTGCAATACAGTTCTATTCATTAACATTATTAAATACATTCCTATATTTACTTTTATGGAGTTTCCTTTGTGTCTTTATTATTCAATCAAACATACTTTGTTTGAGAGTAAAATTTATTATTTTGTAATTAAAAAAAAAATAAAAGAGTGCAAAAAAGTCTTCTAAATGCTCAAAAATAAAGAAGTTGATAACAAAATTATTTGCAGTGCGTGTAATCTTTTGAAAACTTTTTTTTTTTTTGTGCACTTCAAAAACTTTTCATCACAAACCCACACATTTTGCTCTCTTTTCTGCTGTCTTTTTTGCCGCTGTAAATATTTTGCTTGCGAGTTGAAAAGTTTTGCTTGCGCGTAACGCTGTACCTCAGTGGGCGGTCTCTAACAACCAGATGAAAGGCCTTTTTCTATTGGTCACCCTCGATTGAAGTGACCGGTTTGCCACGCCCATTACAGTTTCCTGCCGCTGCTGCTGCTGCCATCAGTGTCGCACTGCGGTCAAGCCAGCCGTGGTTTGAAAATACACGGTCAAGCCAGCCGTCAAAAAAAGAAGTGTGTGCGCCTATTACTATGAATACGGTAATTTCAGTAACAGCACAGAAAGAACGCGCTTTCAGAGCACTTGAGTTGCCCAGATCGATCCGTCCGTCTGTCTATCTATCTTTTTTCTTTCTTTCTGTCTTTTTTATCTATCTATCTATCTATTTCTTTATTTCTATCTATCTATCTATCTATCTATCTATCTATCTATCTATCTATCTATCTATCTATCTATCTATCTATCTATCTATCTATCTATCTAACTATTTCTGTTCTATCTATCTATCTATCTATCTATCTATCTATCTATCTATCTATCTATCTCTAAAGGCCAAATTTCTAATAAGTAGAAAAAACTAATGGTCAGTTCTTGTAGGGGACGTCCCATACAGTATACACACCTCATATCAAACCATTTTACTGTAGCATTTTGGAGAAATGTCACATTATTTGACTTCAGAGGCCCATTAATACCTCATTTCTAATAAGTAGAAAAAAATAATGGTCAGTTCTTGTGGGGGACGTCCCATACAGTATACACACCTCATATCAAACCATTTTACTGTAGCATTTTGGAGAAATGTCACATTATTTGACTTCTGAGGCCCATAAAGACCTAATTTCTAATAAGTAGAAAAAAACTAATGGTCAGTTCTTATACGGGACGTCCCATACAGTATACTCACTTCATATCAAACCATTTTACTGCAGCATTTTGGAGAAATGTCACATTATTCGACTTCAGAGGCCCATTAATACCTCATTTCTAAGTAGAAAAAATAATGGTCAGTTCTTATACGGGACGTCCCATACTGGACTGGCTTGACCGTGTATTTTCAAACCACGGCTGGCTTGACCGAAGTGCGACGATGATGGCAGCAGCAGCGGCGGAAACTGTAATGGGCGTGGCCAACCGGTCACTTCAATCGAGGGTGACCAATAGAAAAAGGCCTTTCATCTGGTTGTTAGAGACCGCCCACTGAGGTACAGCGTTACTGCGCTAAGCAAAACTTTTCAACTCGTAAGCAAAATATTTACAGCCGCAAAAAGACAGCAGAAAAGAGAGCAAAATGTGTGGGTTTGTGATGAAAAGTTTTTGAAGTGCACAAAAAAAAAAAAAGTTTTCAAAGATTACACGCACTGCAAATAATTTTGTTATCAACTTCTTTATTTTTGAGCATTTAGAAGACTTTTTGCACTCTTTTATTTTTTTAATTACAAAATAATTAATTTTACTCTCAAACACAGTATGTTTGATTGAATAATAAAGACACAAAGGAAACTCCATATACTTTGTGCATTATCACACTGAGAATAAATGTGTTCATCTAAAAGCTGGAAAATATTGATTTCAGAGGCATTTTGAACTGTTCTGAGACCAGTGTAGACAGACAGCACACTGGAGGTTAAGTAATGCACTAAATAGGGAGCATCCTACAGCTCTCTATGCAACTAAAAGCAATCAATACAAACGTCTTAGTAAAAGTTGAGTTTCAGGCTGCAGATGATGCTTGGATCACTCAACATGTTTGACACACATGAGATGATGATAATCAGTACATAGATTCACAATTTATAATGTATCATTTTATTTGAACATGGTTGACAGTGATTGGATGATGCTGGACATTACTTTGAATTAGGGCTAGGCGATATATCGAATATTAACGATATAATATCGACCAATATCGTGATTTTATAGTGCTTTAAATTGGCCAATATGTTTCGTAAAGAGCGAATCAGTGTATAACAATAATAATAAATATCCTTCAGGGCTGCACAGTTAATCAAAATAACAAAAATGTCAAGTTGGTCAAAAAATCAAAAGTAAAGCAGGTTCAAGCATTCGCGCAAACATAAGTAAAATGTATAAATTATTACACAAATCTACAAACGCGGCACAGAATAACAGAAAAGGAGACGATTGCAGCGTTTCAGGACATGCAGAACATTGTAAACGGTCAAATAAACAATAAAAGCTCCTTGTAAAGCGGAAGTAAATGCCGCAGCGCTTTCAGTGTCAAAATAAAAGTCCCCAAGTGACGGTGAAGTAAACGGGACATAAATATATTACTTTTGTATAACGCAAATCTAATAATCAGAATAATGATGATACATCAGATTTATATTAGAAAAATAAACCTGACGTGTGTCACAGTAATAATTTAGTATTGTGTTCAACTGGGGTTTTAAAAATAAGTCAGTGAAGTAGATTTACACTCTTTGTTTAATCATGAAAATGTATTAGTAGAAGCATTTGAAGGATATTTTAAATAATGCTTTTTATTAAGCTACTATGTATCATTTTAAATGCATATCAATGAAAATGATTGATTTAAATTCTTAACTTTTAATTTATTGAAACACTAATTATTAAATTTTTATTTAATGTCTTTAAAATCTACATGGCTCCAGTGGTTGTTTGGATGAAATGATGGTTCCTCTGATTAAAATAAAAACAACTTTTGAGCCATTTTAGAGCAAATACATAATTATAGAGTTATATAAATTGAATATTATCGAGATACATTTTTTTAAGACATAACGCCCAGCCCTACTTTGACTCTGAATTGTGCTAATTTCTGATGTTATGTCTGTAACGTCTTATAAACATGAATAACCAACACTTTTGGAAACATATTAAACAATTTGATGGGGGAAAAAACACCTACACATTACACCTACAGGAGCTTTTATGACATCCCATTCTAAATCCATAGGCATTAATATCAAGTTAGTCCCCCTTTTGCAGCTATAACAGCTTCCACTCTTCTGGGAGGGCTTTCTACAAGATATGAGTGTGTTTGTAGGAATTTTTGCCCATTCTTCCAGAAGAGCATTTGTGAGGTCAGACACTGATGTTGGACGAGAGGGCCTGGCTCACAATCTCCATTCTAGTTCATCCTAAAGGTGTTCAATAGGGACGAGGTCAGGCCTCTGTGCGGGTCAGTCAAGTAATTCCACATCAAACTCATCCAACCATGCCTTTATGGACCTTGCTTTGTGCACTGGGGCACAGTCATGCTGGAACAGACAAGGGTCTTCCCCAAACTGTTTCCACAAAGTTGGAAGCACAGAATATTCCAAAATGTCTTGGTAAGCTGAGGCATTAACGTTTCCCTTCAGTGGAACTAAGGGGCCTAGGCCAACCCCAGAAAAACAACCCCATAGCATTATCCCTCCTCCACCAAACTTTACAGTTGGCACAATGCAGTCAGGCAGGAAACGTTCTCCTGGCATTCGCCAAACCCAGACTCGTCCATCAGACCGCCAGATAGAGAAGCGTGATTCATCACTCCACAGAACATGTTTCCACTGCTCCAGAGTCCAGTGGCGGCGTGCTTACACCACTCCATCCGACGCTTGGCATTGTGCTTGGTGATGTAAGGCTTGCATCCAGCTGCTCGACCATGGATCTCCCGGCACACCATTTGTGTGCTGATGTTAATGCCAGAGGAGGTCTGGAACTCTGTAGTTATTGAGTCAGCAGAGCGTTGGCGACTTTCACGCCTCAGCACTCGGCAACCCCGCTCTGTAACTTTACGTGGCTGAGTTGCTGTGGTTCCTAAACGCTTCCACTTTGCAATAATAATACTTTAAGGAGGGACGAGTAAAAATGACTGAGTTTAACTTGTGTTGAACCTGGAATATTGCTTTAAATTCCCCCAGTTTTCCAGTACATTTGGACATCTTTTATTAGAACAATCCCTATTAACTCATCAAGCTCAAGAAGAAATATCAAAGTTGCTTTGTAGGAAAACTGTCAGCTATGTGACAAGTAATTCAAGAATGAAAGCAGGCTTTCTCATTCCCATGTCTTAAAATAACATGAAATCACATTAAAAAAAAAAAAAAAAACATAAAACAATAAAAATAAAATCACACCTGACATGGACTATGGAGTGGACACACCCACACCTCACTATACAAATAATGATACAGTTAAACCCCAGAAGTGTGTGTGAGAGAGAGATTATATAGTGAAGTGAGTGGACCGGTCACTGATGAGTTTATTAATCCCCACTGTGTTAATTAAAGAGAACCGCTCAACGATCAGCACTGAAGCAAGCCGTGACTCATCCGAACTCACTCTGTGTCTGTCTCTCTCTCTCTCTCTCTCTCTCTCTCTCTCTTCTCACACACACACACACACACATGTTGGTCTACCTATCATTATGAGGACTTTCCATAGACATAATGACTTTTATACTGTACAAACCATAGATTCTATCCTCTAAACCTAACACAACCCCTAAACCTAACCCTCACAGAAAACCTTCTGCATTTTTACATTTTCAATAAAACATTGTTTAGTATGATTTTTAAGTGATTTGAATTATGGGGACACTAGAAATGTCCTCATAAATCACATTTATAGCATAATACCCTTGTAATTACTAATTTGTAACTTACAAAATTGTCCTCGTAAATCACAAAAACACACGCACACACACACACACACACACACACACACACACACACACACACACACACACACACACACACATTAAAGTAAACAACAACAACACACTCTACAGCAGTGCCTCGCAAGCAGGGTCCAGTGCAAACTTACAACATAACTTAACATTTTTAAAATAATACATTTAAAATGATATTCAAATAATATATAACCCCAACATCAATTAAAAATATTCACCTCAACAATGTTGTTTTCATAGAAGAACCCAGTTCTTTAAACTTCTGAAATCAAATAATAATAATTACTCTATTAAAACATATAGTTTGTTTATTTAACTTCTGTATGTCTGGTGATTTGGTATGTAGAGATTGATGATTATGTGATTTTAGAGCAGCAACTTTCACATAGAGTGGCACAGTCTGGCAAAGCTGTTGCTAGGTGGTTGCTAATGTGTTCTGTGTGATAGTTAGGTGATTGCTAAGGTGTTCCGTGTGATAGTTAGGTGGTTGCTAATGTGTTCTGTGTGATTGTTAGGTGGTTGCTAAGGTGGTCTGTGTGATTGTTAGATGATTGCTAAGGTGTTCTGTGTGATTGTTAGATGGTTGCTAAGGTGTTCTGTGTGATTTTTAGATGGTTGCTAAGGTGTTCTGTGTGATTAATACAAGGTTGCTAAGGTGTTCTGTGTGATTGTTAGATGATTGCTAAGGTGTTCTGTGTGATTGTTAGATGATTGCTAAGGTGTTCTGTGTGATTGTTAGGTGGTTGCTAAGGTGTTCTGTGTGATTGTTAGATGATTGCTAATGTGTTCTGTGTGATTTTTAGATGGTTGCTAAGGTGTTCTGTGTGATTGTTAGGTGGTTGCTAAGGTGTTTTGTGTGATTGTTAGATGATTGCTCAGGTGTTCTGTGTGATTGTTAGATGATTGCTAAGGTGTTCTGTGTGATTGTTAGATGATTGCTAAGGTGTTTTGTGTGATTGTTAGATGGTTGCTAAGGTGTTCTGTGTGATTGTTAGATGATTGCTAAGGTGTTCTGTGTGATTGTTAGATGGTTGCTAAGGTGTTCTGTGTGATTGTTAGATGATTGCTAAGGTGTTCTGTGTGATTGTTAGATGATTGCTAAGGTGTTCTGTGTGATTGTTAGATGATTGCTAAGGTGTTTTGTGTGATTGTTAAATGATTGCTAAGGTGTTTTGTGTGATTGTTAGGTGGTTGCTCAGGTGTTCTGTGTGATTGTTAGATGATTGCTAAGGTGTTCTGTGTGATTGTTAGGTGGTTGCTCAGGTGTTTTGTGTGATTGTTAGGTGGTTGCTAAGGTGTTCTGTGTGATTGTTAGGTGGTTGCTCAGGTGTTCTGCGTGATTGTTAGGTGGTTGGTATGGTGTTCTGCGTGATTGTTAGATGATTGCTCAGGTGTTCTGCGTGATTGTTAGGTGGTTGCTCAGGTGTTCTGCGTGATTGTTAGGTGGTTGCTAAGGTGTTCTGCGTGATTGTTAGGTGGTTGCTAAGGTGTTCTGCGTGATTGTTAGGTGGTTGCTCAGGTGTTCCGTGTGATTGTTAGGTGGTTGCTCAGGTGTTCCGTGTGATTGTTAGGTGGTTGCTCAGGTGTTCCGTGTGATTGTTAGATGATTGCTAAGGTGTTCCGTGTGATTGTTAGATGATTGCTCAGGTGTTCCGTGTGATTGTTAGATGATTTCTAAGGTGTTCTGTGTGATTGTTAGATGATTGCTCAGGTGTTCTGCGTGATTGTTAGGTGGTTGCTAAGGTGTTCTGTGTGATTGTTAGGTGGTTGCTCAGGTGTTCTGCGTGATTGTTAGGTGGTTGCTAAGGTGTTCTGCGTGATTGTTAGGTGGTTGCTCTGGTGTTCTGCGTGATTGTTAGGTGGTTGCTAAGGTGTTCTGTGTGATTGTTAGGTGGTTGCTCAGGTGTTCTGTGTGATTGTTAGGTGGTTGCTCAGGTGTTCTGTGTGATTGTTAGGTGGTTGCTCAGGTGTTCTGTGTGATTGTTAAGTGGTTGCTCAGATGTTCTGTGTGATTGTTAGATGATTGCTCAGGTGTTCTGCGTGATCGTTAGGTGGTTGCTAAGGTGTTCTGTGTGATCGTTAGGTGGTTGCTAAGGTGTTCTGTGTGATCGTTAGATGGTTGCTAAAGTGTTCTGTGTGATTGTTAGATGAATGCTAAGGTGTTTTGTGTGATTGTTAGGTGGTTGCTAAGGTGTTTTGTGTGATTCGTTAGGTGGTTGCTCAGGTGTTCTGTGTGATTGTTAGGTGGTTGCTAAGGTGTTCTGTGTGATTGTTAGATGATTGCTAAGGTGTTCTGTGTGATTGTTAGATGATTGCTAAGGTGTTCTGTGTGATTGTTAGGTGGTTGCTCAGGTGTTCTGTGTGATTGTTAGGTGGTTGCTAAGGTGTTCTGTGGGATTGTTAGATGATTGTTAAGGTGTTCTGTGTGATTGTTAGATGATTGCTAAGGTGTTCTGTGTGATTGTTAGGTCGTTGCTCAGGGGTTCTGTGTGATTGTTAGGTGGTTGCTCAGGTGTTCTGTGTGATTGTTAGGTGGTTGCTTTGGTGTTCTGTGTGATTGTTAGATGATTGCTCAGGTGTTCTGTGTGATTGTTAGGTCGTTGCTCAGGGGTTCTGTGTGATTGTTAGGTGGTTGCTAAGGTGTTCTGTGGGATTGTTAGGTGGTTGCTAAGGTGTTCTGTGAGATTGTTAGGTGGTTGCTTACTGGCCCAAGTCAAAAGAGTCCACTGTCAAGTCTCTATAATATATTATGGTCTCTATGACACAGGTCTCTCTCGTAGTAAGTCAATGTAAGTTTAAGAATGTGTGAAAATGTATGAGTGTGAACATTTTTTATTCAAGTCTCATTAAAAGCTGGAATTCTTGAATAAAAAGAAATTTTGGCATGAGTAGTGCAATAGTGTTATTATTTATTTACAAAATTAAAAAGTAAAAAAGTAAAACAATTTTGTTTTGAAATTATTAGTTATATTTGAAGAAAAAAAAAATATTAACATTTTAAATAACCAAAATATTTGAAAGTCTACCAAATTAAAGTCCGGTGGTGTAACCAACAAGCAGCCATGTGTGAAGTAAAAAACAAAAAACAAACCAAACAAACAGATATTTTGACATTTTTATGAAAACAATTTGTTCAGGTCAAATTTGTGTAACAATAATGATATTTATAAAAAGTATATTTTGTAGATATTTGTAGAAAGGAACTGATATCAAAAATCCACAAAAAAAATCACCAATACACCAGTTAATTAAAAGTCACTGAGCAAACATGGTTTACAAAAGCAAAGTTAGTTTTGAGTTTGAGCAGCATTTGAGCACAGATGAAAATTGCTTTTATATTTTGTTATCTAATTCAGAAACATTGAGATATTTTAATTGTGACTTTAAGTGTCCAAATACCTTTGGGGGCCACTCTTTGTGCTTTAATGGAGTACTGAAGCAAAATGCTGTGTTTTGTCTTGGTGAGACTCTGTCTTTGTTTCCTTTCACTGTGTTTCAATAGGCAAACTGACAATACTGCCTGTCCTAACTGGCGATTACTACTACTATTGCTGGTACACACACATGCACACCAGACAATGCTTTCCGTCTGTGTTCCTAAGGCCCAAAACACACTCCACACAAGTACACGCTCCAACGCTTCTAGCTACGCAAACCCGGTTTACTGCATTCTTGTGAGGAAGGTAAAGGGTTAAAAACACACAGAAAGAGTGTATGTGTCTGCTTAAATTCAATTGGTCATGCTAAATAACCAATGGGGATTTTAACTTATTCCTATTTACGACTTTGACAGGCATCTAAATTTAGCCACGGCGTGTAAACGTGGCCGATCCGTGTCTCTTTGATACACATGTAAGATTGGAATGCCACCCACACAATCCTGTGCTATCCTGATCCGCTAGAGCGAAAAAGAGAGAAAGACAATCCAAGACAGAGAGAGAGAGAGAGAGAGAGAGAGAGGAGAGATGTGCTGTCTGCCGCAAAGAGGTTTCCTCATTGGCAGTTCAGATCAGTAACTGAATTTCAATGCTTTTGCTTTGAAAGGACACAAGTTCAGACAGAATACAGCTCTGCTACACTAAGAAAGGTGATATGTGTCCATAAAAGCACAGCAACAATGTAAAAATAATATGTATTCATTTACAGATGGCAGACATAAAGCCATAAAGACAGAAAGCTAGTTTCCGTTTTGTTTCCGTTCCAGTGTCGATAACACTGACTCATGTTCTCTGATCACTGCCTGGTCAATGTACACACACGGAGTGTTTTAGTTGTGCTTTAACAGATAACAATTGGACAACTAACATTGCACTTTACAGAAGTGTTAGTTGGAGTAAAAATTAGTTCAGGCTCAACTTTGCAGTAGCTAACCTCGGGCAATCGCTACTTATACCCTACCTACTACTGAAACTTTAATGGGTGAGGAACTGTCAACAGACTGTAATGTATCAGCACTTTGTAGCCACCTGTTTGTTTTATCTTTACAAATGTAATTTACTAAACATCAAATTATCCGCTAAAACTATACACTGATGCAAGTGAAAACACCGGAGACTAGAAAACACAAACAGGCATCAGTTATGAATCGTGGAACACATTCAGGAGAAGGTGGATAAGCAGTAGGGACAGTAATGGTTGCCTTAGCTACACCCCTAATGAAAGGAGGTGAAGAAGATATCAAGCAACATGAGTCCCAGTAAAATGACCTATTACGTCACACAATTACCATGGGGACCGCTGATCAAATAAAATGTTGTCTGAGCTGAACTAGTTTCTTTGGTCCCCTCAGAAGTAACTCACTTTGTAGAAATGACAGCAAGATGGCAGTCCTACTCAAGGTCACATTAGTTTTATTTTTAGGTCAGTCCTCGCCAAGGTGAGGACGCTAAAACAGAAGCCATGTGAAGAAAACTGTGCTGAAATGAGTAAAGGGTGTGTAGCTAAATATTCCAAAACCCAAAAGGCTATTGGAACAAGAATCTGCGGCCACGTCCACACTAATACGCTTTGAATCTGCATTGATCTTGCAATGTTTACACCTCTTATCCACACCGGAACAGTGTTTTCCTCCAGGAGAACTTAACGAAAATGGTGTGTTGAGAGTGGATGTGGCCTTAGACACACAATGAGGGACTAAAGCCCTTAAGGGTTAATACATTAATTATGTGAGCCTTAATTGCAACATGTCACATTCCTTACCCAATGACATGCCAATTTTCAATTGGCCTTAGAGTAGTTTTCCATGTACTACTACACATAATGCAACAAATCAAACCATTGATAATTCCCTTGCTGAATGTACAGTAGCCAGTGTGCACCAATACCAAATTGCTAACAAGACAAGTCCTTAAAAATGATGTGTTTCAGCCCAAAATGAAAATACTTTCAGCACTTATGTCGATCGGCACAAGTAAAAATTAAGAATTCTCATTTTCAGGTGACCTTTCCTATTAATATACTCTATCCAATTCCAAAAGAATATGCAGAGTTATAAGTATAAAAACATAGTATATTTGAGCATCCAGATATAGCTAAACTGGCTCAACCATGAGTTTAAGGTGGGAATATCTGTTTGTCAGACCACTGGAGGATGGTGGGGGGTGTATGGTAAACCACATTGAAAACAATAAATATTTTTGTAATTCCATTTGGTGTCTGTAGAGGGTTACAAAATTACACACTTCATCTTTTACTTCATTATGAACAACGTGTATTACTCAAAAGCCTATCCTCACTATTATTGCCATCATGCTATAAGCACAATTCAAGTTAACAAGACGTTAAACGGTTCCAACAACAGCTCTGAATAACGTCCCAGTGCCAAGCTATGACCCCAACCTACATTGTGGAGTTGTTGTATGCTTGTCAGGTTCCTAAAACCTCCACAGTGTTGCTATGCCAACCAAAGCTCCTCTCAACCCCCGAGAAGGGGACAGGTCTGGTCACATGACCCTGCTGTCATTGGGGAAGATTGAACAGATGTGGAGGAGGCCTCTGTCATGGGATGATTAGTCAAAGCACAGGCAAATGTCATAAGTAGCAGACTGAAGTTACAACATGGACTAATGCCAAAGGTCTCTACAAACTCAATGAACTTTTATCACATCTATACACTGCTGATAATATAGACACTTCAATGGCCTGGAAGTTAGAGATCTCCTATGAGTCTGGTGGCTGCTGTCTAGATACTAGAGGAAATCACTTTTCAACAGCGTAAAATCCCAATGCAGCACAGAGGTAAAGGCAACTGCAAGGAAAGAGAAAGGAGGGGAGATTTCTAAAAGGTCAGATGACACATTTAGACCGTGATGTCTCTCTCCTCTTTCTTTTTACCTTCCTCTCTTCATTTCCTACTGTAAATTCCACTCTCAGAAAAGAGAATGAGATATTGAGATAAATGGATACTAGTATAAGATGAAACAGAAGACTGGGACATTTGTTAGAATGACCAAAGAAATCTGAGTGACAAATATTGGCAAGCGCTCTGTTCAAATGTCATCCCTGTGCAGAGGGGTCACAAAACTAATCGGACATGCGACAAGCATGACAACCATGTTTGTGTTTGTGTCTGCTTGCTTGTGTTTGCCTGACTGACAGTGTGTGACGACAACAACTAGTGGTTTTGAGAGACTAGATGTCCACACTAACAACGGCATTGCAATGCAAGTATTTGACAAAACAATTCAGGCTAATGCACTAGTAGCTCTGTTTGCTGTAGTGGTGATACTATGTCCCAAGAACCAAAAGGTTGTAGGTTCAAACCCCACAAGGGTCATCTGCTGTGTTTGTTCTTAAGGGCATGGTGGTAGTCTATTGGATCTGGGTTGTTAATAAACAGGTTGCAGTTTCAGTCCTAAAAGTGGTGGTGTAATCTCTGGTTTTTGCAACAGGCCCCAGGGCTTGTAAATGGAAGGTTGCCGGCTTGATTCCTGCAAGGACAAAGCCATGAACTATCACCCCTGTGCCACTGAGCAGGATACTTTAACCTCATGTTACTCCAGGGGGACGGACCCAGTAGTAAGTGTACTGATAAAGTGCCAGAAAAATGACAGTAGTACAGAACAATGCAGGGCAACACCCCAGTAGTCCTGTTTGCCCTGCAGCTCAACTAATAGGTACATTGTACCTTAGTATTGAATATCTGGCTTGGTAACCAAAACATTGTATGTTCAAACCCTGCTGAGGCTAATGGATCCATTGTGCCATTGAGCATGATACTTCACCTCAGGTTACACCACAGGGACTTTCCCAGTAAAAAGTCTGATGAAATAACCTAATAAATGGCCAAGTAGAACAGAAAAATTCAGACCAATTCACAAGTAGGCCTATCTGGGCTAGTAACCAAAAAAATTAATTGATTTGATCTCTGCAAGGTTTGATGCATTGTGCCATTGAGCAGCATACTTAACCTCGGGTTACTCCAAAGGGGACTGTCCCAGTAATAATTGTAGTGATTAAAATCATCAGATTAATGACCAAACAGTAGAGAACAATGCAGGGCAATACACCAGTTGGCCTGTTGGCCATGCAGGTGTTGTAGCCTAATGGTTTAATATCTGACCTGGTAACCAAACAACTGGCAGTCCAAATCCCCTAAAATGCAATCCATTGTGCCATTAAGAAGGATTCTTAACTGAAGGTTACTCCAGGGGATTGAACCTGTAATAAGTGTACTGATAAAAGCAAAGCTGTTATCACATCTGATAGATGACAATGTAATACATAATGCAGGACAATACATAGGCTTACAATCAATAAATGGGCTTTGAAGCCTAGTGGTTAAATATCTGCCTTTAACCAAAATGTTGTAGGTTTGAACCCAAATGCTTACAGATGCAAGGTTTTATCCATTGTGACACTGAGCAGGATACTTTATATCAGGTTACTCTAGGGGGAATTAATCTGTTATAAATATATACTGATGTAAGGTGGGGACCAAATGTAATAACTTAAGAATGAACTACTGGAAAACCCATATTGGTCAATGGTTGAATTTTGTGGGGAAGTTGTCCCTGTCAAATTCTGTGGTGATCATGGCGCTGGATAGCAACAGAACATGCATGGAGATACTCCAGTAATCACTGACTGTCGCTGTGTTTAAGCACCACGGACAGCGCAATGGAGAGAGGTGTGTTTCAGGGCCACTGATAGCGGCCGCTGCACTTCAGCACCGCGGACAGCGGTCATTCTATTTCAGAACCCTGGATAGCGCTCACCCGAGCGGCCGCTGCACTTCAGCACCACGGACAGCGGTGCTGCTGGTTTCCCCGCTCTACAGCAGTGAGGAGGGGGAGGTAAAGCGGGGTTTCCCTCAGTGCTGGATGGAACTCTTCGCTCTCTCCATCTCAACACGTTACAACCTTTACCAGCGTATACCTATGAGTGAGTTATAACCAATCACATTACACGAAAATCCGTGGCCTTTTAAATCACGTTTTTTCACCCTCTCCCCCATATGTATTGTGCTGCCAATTCGGGAGATTTCAACACACAAAATGTCATCGTTCAAAATGCCATTTGAATTTCGATACAGGAAGGGAGTTAATCGCAGACTGTACAAAAGCCTGTGATCGAATATTTAATTCGACATTATTGAAGACCAACGGATAGAAATCACCGGCGAATGCATGTTTGCATTAACAAGACTGTCATGCGTTGAGGGAAACCAGCATTCAGCCCACGATTCACAGCCATCCTCACTAATATCAGTCTACTGCATCCAGAGATTCCAGCAATAAATCACATCTTTAGCACTGCTGTCTATGGCCAGGTGCTTCTCAAATAATACAAGATCCATTGAATTATAGGTGCTTATGAAAAGCCGTGGCATGCACACCGAGGAATTTTTTAATGTTTGACCACTCAAAATGAATAATTCAACATACAAAATTATATCATCCTATTAAATGTAATCATACATAAATCACACATAAACAGAGGCTTCAATATTTTTATGCAAATGGGCAGGTAAACTCATCTCTGCTGAAAGAGAAAAATGACACACACACACACACACACACACACGCACACACGCACACACACGCACACACACGCACACACGCGCGCGCTGCTTAGGGAGGTAAGGCACTAATGGCAAACAGCAGAAAATACGCGGTTCCGTGTCCTTAAAAGAAACAGAGCGATGGCTTGAAAAGAATCTGCTCTTTACCTGTCAGGATCCCGACCCGGATTTGGTGGTCGTGGTTTGTTAAAATCATCCCGTCTGACGCCATATTCAGCACCGCTGCCGCCGCACTCACAACTCCAGGCAGAGCCGAGAGCCGAGCGCATCGAACTCTGGAGGGGAGGGGATGAGAGAAGCACTCAGGCCAGAGTAGCAGAGTGACGATATCCTCATGAGAACCTGCAAAAAACAACGTCGTGGCATTTAGATCTTAATAGAATTAACGGCAATATTACCACAGGACGGCAAAGTTGTGTAAAAATAGTAGAGCAATACAAATTATTAAGATTAATTGTATTCCGTATGTAGTCTTAATAAATAAAAAATAAAATATTTTAAAGTGTTTTATAGTGTTTTATATATATATATATATATATATATATATATATATATATATATATATATATATATATATTACTTTTTTTTAAATGTATTGTATTTTCTATTGTTTGTGTATGAATGTAATGTTTCTTAAACAGTCAAAAATAGATTAGTCTATTTGTACGTTTTGCACATTTCAATAAAACGAAATAAATAAAACTTTAAATAATGTAGTCTACATTATTGTGAATGAAGCATAAATATGAAGGATTTACAGTACATGAGATGAAATACCATTTCAACATTATGTATTTAAGTTAATTACTTCACATTTATCCTTAATTCATAATAATATATGTCATTTAAACATTAGCCGACTCAATTCAGATTGATGCAAATTTGTCTAACAATTAAAATGCATAAATCTTAAAAATAAAAAATATTTTTTTTTAGGCTAAGAAACAATATCTAATTTCTAATACAATATAATTTTCTATAATATTACATAATTAAATGTTATATGTATTTTCTTATCTAACAAAATGTTTGTCAAAAGTGTCAAAAATGCTTTTTAGGGACTGTGTTATGTTTTTTATATTATATTATTTTATGCTATTGTATGCTATGTTATCTTATGTTGTTGCATATGTTATGTTATTATATGATATAAAGTTATGTGGTAATGATTCTTTATCTTAGAACTTTGTACTTTTTAAAGTGTTATCCATAGTCCAAAACATTTAGGATGTCTATCATACATTCTGTGTATTTGATACTGCACATCAGTTTTCACGCACATATGTCCTTACATGTGATTATTCTGGCTGAGAGCGGCAGCACGCACACTCTTTCAAAGTACTTTCTCTTGCTCACTCACCCGCATGTGCTTTATGTGTGTGCGGGAAAGAGATCGCCATTCGCCAGTCGTGCTCTGCTGCTCTCATCCAGAAACATCAATAACATAGGTACACTTTAAAAATTATGTTCCCCAACTCTGCAAACTATTAAATAGAATTGTTTTATCAGAATCACATTACTACGCAAAACATTTCTAACTGAAAATGTTGACTATATCGGACAAAATCAAATATGTTACATACTATGGATATTTATCTCAAATGAAGGATGAAATAAACCATGGAAATTGTACAACGCAGTCCGTCACATATTAGTGCAACTTCTGTGTGTTACCTGTAAATCTGGCATTTGCATTTCAATGGCAAAAAAGTCAGAAAATACAATGAAGAACACATGTGAGGGGAGGAGTCTATTCACCTATTATCCATACAAATATAATGTGAAAAGAACAACACGTCCGCTCGAGGAGAGTTTGCCATAAAACTTTGATCTGGACTTGAATTAGCTTAGATAAAACTAAACTAAATTTAATGGACAAATTGAAAATGAAGTAGAAAAAATAAATAAATTAAAATTTGAAATAATACCTCTTTTTGTAATGACTAACGCAGCTTTCACATTTTTTTAGTCTATGTTTGAGTGGAGGGGAAAAATCAACAAATAATTGAAAAAGTCAACAGAACGCAATAAGAATTGTGTTGAAGGACAGTTTTGTCTTCATACACCAAAAGCATATGCTTTCATTCTCAAACCTATTTGAAGTTTGTTCAGCAGGATACTAATCATAACATGTGAATATGAAATGCAATGTAGGGGTTTTGTTGCATTTATATTGACAAATTGTATTTCTTAGTTGTGAGGGTTAAAAAAAACCTAAAATATTGACGCTGAATTTATGGTTACAATTTGAATTCAGATTCATGAACAGATTCATTCGGACTCTGACTCAACTCGGACTCAACTCGGACTCGGCTTGTTATGGGCTCAGTCTTGAGTCGTGCTTAACCCCTTTTGGACTCGAACTTGACTCGGTCTCGATTGCTTAAAGACTCTGACTTGACTCAGACTCAACCCAACACTAACACAAAGCAATAAACGAACCTTCTTGAAGAATGACCTAAGGGCCTTTCCAGGCCATAAAGCTATGAATCTGTATATTTGGTACTGAAAGTCTCCCAGCTGAATCCTGTGACCCTTCTCCTGAACAAAAGAATTGTGAGGAAGATTGCACTCCCCTCGAGGAGTCCCCTGTTGAGAGACTGAAGCTCCTTTTAGGTTGCTGATTTGAGATAATTAACGAGCGCCAAATAGCTGGTCAAAGAGACAACCATCCTGCTAAAACAGCTAAAACAGCATAATTTAAAACAAAAGGGCCATTACTCAGGGAAGCACGTTTTAACCCATGGGATGGTTACATAGGGCAGACTCAGTTATCAGTTTATGATCTTTTCCACACAGGCACCAAACATTTGAACTCTCTATGCATGTGGGACATTTTATACCCAGACTTAGCCTGACTATATCATCTACAATAACTGACAATCAAGCATCACCTTGCTCGAAGTTAACAGAGTAACCATTATAACTTTAATCTGGGTTTACTAACACAATGTTCTTGTCCTACTCATATAAATATCTACCTTAGATATAGTCAGACTACCTCAAGTAAAGTTATCCTGACTTTAATGATATAATTTATTCTTATTACACTTTTAATCACTTATCATGAATGTCATTACCATTACAATGATTGTCATCATTACCCTCATGTTTGGTATATATAAAGCTCATAGTTCATTTCCAGAGTGTTGATGTTGGGTAAAATCCTATAACTTGCATTGCATTGTTGCTATCAAAGTTTAGGATTGAAATACTGTCCCTTTAAAAAACCTGACTCATTCATCTGTTGACTCAACATTCCCGATTGGCTTCTCTGACCCCTCACGTCATCTTTGGCTCAACACCCAGACCACCGACACAACGAATGAACAACTCATCAACTGACCAAGTAACCAAGTACAGTATTTCCATGTCTCAGTAAATTGGTGTATTAGATAAAATCAATAATCAGTTGGCTGCGAGGTGATATTCCATCCAGAATTGATAAAGACGCTAACTTCAACATATCTGTGAAGAATACGTTGATTGGGTGTGAAATATCAATTCTGTTAGATTCTCTAGAGATTAGATCATTATTTCCCCTTTTAACCAATAATGAGCTAAAATTCCTACATAGTCTAAATGCCACGGTGGCTATGTGTGTGTGTGTGTGGGCTGTTTCACATTAACTGATGAACAGCACTATTGATTCTTCGCTGGACTTCAAGGAAATCTCAGAACTGTGATGTGTCACCCACCGCAAGGGTCAAAACATTTGCAAGACTGGTATTTTTTGACTAACTTGATTTGATACACAGCCAGTCTTTCCTAAGATATTCCTAAGATTCCTTCTGCAGATGATTGCAGCCCTGACCTGTTCAAATACAACCACAGCCTACAGCAGAAGCCATGTTTCTATTTGTAGAGCGTCATCACGCTTCCATAGTGTTTAATTCCTCTTGTTTATTCTTGTGGAAAGAAAAAAAGAGAGCAAATCCCTTCTTCATCTGTTGGGATTTTATGAGAATTCATTATTCATGAGCGCATTTAAGGGTTTGGAACTGGGACAGAACATTCATTGACCGCCGCTTCACTGCTAGCCACATGTAGCCACTCACACACACACACTATAGATAGAGTTACAGGTTAATGCAGCACTTTACTGGGACAAGTGCCTCTGCGAAGTGTTCTGGGAGGTTGCTTGGGATTTGCTGGTTTCAAGGGTGTAACTAGGTGTTTTATTACTGGACCAACTCAAACCCTGCTGACAAAAAGAACAACTTAAACCACCCTATATTGGTTTACTGGTTCATGCTGGTTGTAAAGACTGCTAGCCAGCAGGTTGTTAGCTGGTCTGCCAGCCTGAAAGAGTGCCCAAATCCCCTTTAAAACCAGCAAACAAGACAAGCCTGAGCAAGCTGAGAGACCAGCTACTATAAAACCAGTAAACCAGTTTAGGCTGCTTTAAATTATATGACATCATAGTCCCTAAATATGACTTCAGATGCATCTACAAAACACAAAATCAAGCTTGTTTTGTTTCATACTTGGGTAAAGTATGTTTGGGATCATAGGGTCAGGGGTTTGTTCAAATCCTTAGCCTAAGTATGAACAATATAGTGATGACTGCCTGAGCAAACACCACACTCTTAGAAAAAAACGTTTCTATTGCTCGCTTCATATTTGGAACCCCATAAAATGTTCTATATTAGAACTATTTTTAAGGGTTCCATCAAAAGAACGCTAAAGGGTTCTTTGAGCCAAGTGAAAATGTTCAATATAGAACTGTTTTAATGGTTCTTTGAGCCAAGTGAAAAGGTTCTATATAGAACTGTTTTAAGGGTTCCATCAAAAGAACACTAAAGGGTTCTTTGAGCCAAGTGAAAAGGTTCAATATAGAATTGTTTTAAGGGTTCCATCAAAAGTACCATAAAGGGTTCTTTGAGCCAAGTGAAAAGGTTCTATATATAACTGTTTTAAGGGTTCCATCAAAAGAACGCTAAAGGGTTCTTTGAGCCAAGTGAAAATGTTCAATATAGAACTGTTTAAGGGTTCTTTGAGCCAAGTGAAAAGGTTCTATATAGAACTGTTTTAAGGGTTCCATCAAAAGAACACTAAAGGGTTCTTTGAGCCAAGTGAAAATGTTCTATATAGAACTGTTTTAAGGGTTCTTTGAGCCAAGTGAAAAGGTTCTCTATAGAACTGTTTTAAGGGTTCTTTGAGCCAAGTGAAAAGGTTCTATATAGAACTGTTTTAAGGGTTCCATCAAAAGAACCCTAAAGGGTTCTTTGAGCCAAGTGAAAAGGTTCTCTATAGAACTGTTTTAAGGGTTCTTTGAGCCAAGTGAAAAGGTTCTATATAGAACCATTTTTAAGGGTTCCATCTTTGAGCCAAGTGAAAAGGTTCTCTATAGAACTGTTTTTAAGGGTTCCATGAAAAGAACGCTAAAGGGTTCTTTGAGCCAAGTGAAAAGGTTATCTATAGAACTGTTTTAAGGGTTCTTTGAGCCAAGTGAAAAGGTTCTCTATAGAACTGTTTTAAGGGTTCTTTGAGCCGAGTGAAAAGGTTCTCTATAGAACTGTTTTAAGGGTTCTTTGAGCCAAGTGAAAAGGTTCTCTATAGAACTGTTTTAAGGGTTCTTTGAGCCGAGTGAAAAGGTTCTCTATAGAACTGTTTTAAGGGTTCTTTGAGCCGAGTGAAAAGGTTCTCTATAGAACTGTTTTAAGGGTTCTTTGAGCCGAGTGAAAAGGTTCTCTATAGAACTGTTTTAAGGGTTCTTTGAGCCAAGTGAAAAGGTTCTCTATAGAACTGTTTTAAGGGTTCTTTGAGCCAAGTGAAAAGGTTCTCTATAGAACTGTTTTAAGGGTTCTTTGAGCCAAGTGAAAAGGTTCTCTATAGAACTGTTTTAAGGGTTCTTTGAGCCGAGTGAAAAGGTTCTCTATAGAAAATTTTAGGGGTTCCTGATATGGAATCGTAATATTAGTTTTTTGTTTTTAAATAAATGTTTTGTTTTATTGAAAAAATAGACATGTGAATTAAAAAGTTTGCACAGTATGATAAAAGGGTACAAAAAGGGTTATTTTTCTATTTACTGTAGAACCCCCCAAATAATGTCTCTAAGAGTGCACTAATAAGTAACATCGGTAACATTAGTAACATCAGGTTTATGGTATACTATTCCATTGCTTAGACCCATTCATAGATTGTATGTGTGTTCAAAGTGAGTGAGCGAGCTGCAGATCTCATTATTTCAGTTCTGCATCTCTGCACATTCTTGCATAACAGTTCTTTCTGATTACGAAACAAATCACAGTATAGTGCAGGCACACAAACTGGAGACAGCAATGTATGCAAGATGCAGATTGTTTGAGGAAAACATGCATGAATGCAAATCATTCGTAGAGAAGTCATGTCTTAAGTGACCATTACAGAACACGAAAATAAATAATCTTAAATGTATAAAATCTGGATTTTATACTTGAGGACCGCACATGAAACACTATATGGCCAAAAGTTCAAAATGTGCTTTATGAACCTTCAATTTCAAAACCATAGGCATCAATTTCCCTCTTTGGTGCAATGACAACTCCCACTCTTCTGGGAAGGCTTTCCACTATACTGTATGTAGTGACACGCTGCAGGGATTTGCTCCCATTCAGACACGAGTGCATCACTGAGATCCGGCACTGATGTTGGGCGATGGGGCCTGGCTTTCAGTTGGCATTTCAATTCACCCCAAAGGTGTTCAGTGGGGTTCAGGTCTGGGCTTTGTGCAGGCCAGTCAATTTCTTCCACATCAGACACAGTTAACCATTTCTTTATACACTTGGCTTTGTGCACAGGTGTATTTTAATGCTGAAATAGAAAAGGGCTCTCCCAAAACTGTTGCCATAAATTATGATTTATCTTCACTGGTATTAACGGAGTAACCAAACTCTTTAATTAGAAGGGGGTGTCCACAAACTTTTGACCATATAGTGCATTTCATTAAGTGTTTTTATTGGGATTTTAAGTAATATGGTTCCAGTGAAACAAATAACAGACAACATTAGAGCTCAAGCACAAGTCCAACATGTACAGATCTACACAAGTAGACTATGGTGGAGAGAAAATAAAAAAAATAATAATAATAAAGGAAGAACTCGTGTGCATTCACAGGCATTTGCTCATAATTCTGATAATTATCATGGAAACTGTAAAAGTTATCCAGAGTGTAATTAACAGTCAATGTTAAGTTGTCCATATCCATTTGAATGTGTCTGTAGAAAAGTGCAACACGCATGACAAAAATACCAGTTTAATTCATTGTTTTTTTTATTAATTTTTTTATTGATCTGTTTAACATTGAAATGTTTTTTCTTGATGCAAATGTTAAAATATTGAAAGTCTCTGTTCAAATATTTGGTAAAAATTCATACAATTTCATGCACAATCTCACATCATCACATCTGTATTTTGTGACAGGATCAGATACATTGAAGGGGAAAGTCTTCCATCCATTGTATTATTGTTTGGTAACACTTTACAATAAGGTTCAATTTGTTAACATTGATTAATGCATTATGTATCATAAACAAACAATGAACAATATAATTTTTTCATCATTTATTCAACTTTGTTCAGGTCAGTTCATAAAAATACAATTGTTTATTTCATTTATTTATTAATTGTTAGTTCATGCATTTACTAATTTTAACAAATATAACTTGTGATTTAAAAAAATGTAGTACTATATGTTGAAATGAACTAAGATTAATAAATGCTTAATAAGTATTACTCATTGTTAGTTCATGTTAACTATTGTTGTTAACTAAGGCTAACAAACAGGTTTGGGGAGTAACAGAATACATGTAAAGGGATTACATATTTTAAATACAAAATATTCCACTACAGTTACAATTTAAATGGTTGGTAATCCGACTACAGTTACATTTAAAAAGTATTTTGATTACTGAAGAGATTACTTTGCATTTTATTTCATTTGTTTCATTTAATATTTAGTCCTTTCAGATGGAAAACATTTATTCATATAAATGATGTGATCCAAAGTGCATTTGAACAGCGGTGAAACACTTTCTAATGATGTGGTACATTCATACGAGCAGACAGAGAAGTAAGTTTGAAGTAAGTTTGGAGCAGAAGAAATAGAAATAAACCTTGTGTAAAGTGTCATGTGAACATTTAGCTTTATGCTAAGCTAAAATGCTACTTCTAGCCATTCGACATGCACGTTACAGGCCCGACTGATCATATTTATTAATTTTATATAGCAAGAAAATTCACTTTGGATCATAATTTCTTTTTTCTAGTAAGACCTTTGATATTAGGGCAAAAATCATCCATCCATCCATCCATCCATCGTCAACCGCTTATCCTGTGTACAGGGTCGCGGGGGGCTGGAGCCTATCCCAGCTAACATTGGGCGAAAGGCGGGGGACACCCTGGACAGGTCGCCAGTCCATCGCAGGGCCACACATAGACAGACATACACTCACACTCGGGCAAAAATCATATTCTTGATAATTATTATTTTTATTTTTTTTCCTGTAAAAATATCTAAATATCCTTAAAACAACATCAGTTTGATTGATCTTGTTTTAGAAACAACACTGCATAAGATATTTCGTTTTTTCAGAGTTTTTATAGTCAAAACAAGTGAAAAAAAAAAAAAAGTATTTATATTAGGTTTCTGACATGTTACAGCATGTGTTCTGTAATCTGTAGTGGAATATGTTGTAAAAGTAACCCTCCCAACCCTGTTAACAAATGGAAACTTATTTTTCAACACTAACTTGGACTGAAACAAGTAAGCACAAAACACACCTTTCTGATATTTGTCTGGCTATTTTTAATCAAATCTGGTACTGTACAGCATGTGTGCGTCTGATATATCCTCACTAAAGCCGTTAACATCACAGACTTGTATTAAAACTGGAACATCCCACACAAGATTCTCTATAATCCCGTTTGGCACATAATCCATCCCCACAAACTTAGTTTTATTAATGTTTAGTATATCCAAAAAATCATTTTAATCTGAAGCCTATAAAAAAAACGCCTTGCATTTCTCACTTAAGACCCTGACTGAAAAACATCTGGCCCAGAATGCCGACTTACACCAACAGAGGGCCCTAATGTGCAAATGGAGTAACTTTAAAGCGCCATTCATTTGGTTTGAGATGAGCTGTTCTGCATCGGTGTATGATAATGAACGAGTATTTGGCTCGAATTCTGAAAAACTGAAGATACATTGTAACGCAACATTCTTTAGAACTCAATTCTATTTCATCATCCACTGCACAAAATGACATTCCTTATTAGTGCTGTTTGCTAATTTTATGGCTTCCATGTTGGGTCAGGATTTGAACAAACACCCCTCCTAAGGCAAGGCAAGATTTCCCACAAATAACGACTGATATTTTGGTCTGTTCTTCACACAAAGCTATCATATGACTTCAGAAGACTTAGAATACAGCGCAGATGTTTTATAGACTACAGTTATGGTGCTTTTATGGCGCTTCAAACCATCTGCTTTTGTGTTCCACGGAAGAAGAAAGTCATTTGGGGTTGGAACAACATGAGAGTGAGTAAATGATGACATAATGTTCATTTTGGGGTGAAAAATGTTGCAAAAGCACACATTATTGACAAGGCATGTAGGCCTACCTGAGAAATACGTTCTTTAGAAAAACATTTAACCATTCATAAAATATCCCATCGGATTATTATTTAATTAAGGTTATAAACAATACAATGAACAAGGAAAATGGGCAGAGATTTGTTTTTTAAATGGAAGCACATGAAAAGTAATTTTATGATGATGATTATATAGGTTATATTGAGCACTTGCACTGGGCACATTCCAGCATACCGTCCCATTACTTTCCATTACATCTGATTCTCTCTCACGTTCTGCTCCGAATTAATCCAGCTTCGACCTCTGGGTGCTCGCTGGCCAGCAGTGTCATATTGCATCTGTAGGATGTGTGTGTGTGTGTGTGTGTGTGTGTAAGAACGATAGCTCTGTTAAATGTTGAACATTGGCCTAAACTTTCCTATGTTCAAGACCTCATCAAAAAGGCTTTTGGGTGCAAATTTCACACGGTGGAAACCAGCATTATTCGCACTGGATGAGCAAACATGGAGAAAAATCACTGCAGGGCATTTAGATCGGCCTTGAAATTGATTTAAGACGAGTTTAACCTAGAGATTATTTGCTCAGATAATGTGGGACTGATGCTAATAATATAAATGCACTAAAACGACAAAGCTAGTTGATGATTTCATTCTCTGATTTCACACGTTTATTTACATTATATCTACATAAACTGACACTACAACACCCTTTTGGTTCGGTTAGACCCCTTAAAGGTAAAGTTCACCCCAAAAAATGGAAATGTCATTATCTACTCACCCTCATGTTGTTCCATACCCATATGCTGTTTCCATACATGTTCTGTGAAACAAAAAGGATGATTTTTTTTTAAAGAATCGCAGCTCTTAAATATTTCAGAGTGAATACAACTGTAAAGCATTACAGGAAGTTCATCAACGGAACTTCCTTACGGAAGCCCTGAACCACACTGTGAATTTATTTAATTTTGTATTTGTTGTCTCGTGTAAACATGCGCTAGATAGATGTCTTTGCCCATTTTGATGCCTCTCGTTGGGTTTTTAGTTTTAAATACTGTGTTTAGAAGAAGCATGACTCAAATCAGTGAACTCGTAGTGCTTTGACGCCGTGTCGAGATAAGGGAAGACGTAGAGCCGCTAGAGGAAACATATGGTGTGCGCGTTCTGTTCAAGCATCATCCGGCTGTCTGGTTGTCCCTTAGTCTGAGAAAGTTTCATGGATATGCATAGTTACCGAGCCTACTGCAGCGAGAGGCATCGAAACTGGCAAAGACCATCTAGGGCATCTTTTCATGGGACAACAAATTAAAAAGCACATTATTAATAGCAGCATCCATATTCCAGGTGGTCATCAAAAAACTGAAATAACTCCCATTGTTACACTTGACAACGAATGCCAGAAGATACATTTGTAACCTGAGGTATAATCATGCAATTGTGGGATTATATAGGTTTCTTTCCTTGATTAAGATTTGCAAAACCTTCTTGTTAGAGTTTTATACAACTAGAATTCAACAGATCAAATACCACAAACATTTCATGCTTACTGATAGTGGCACATGGTGGCCGAGGTTGGTACCGCGTGCTAATTAATGGCTAGCAAGCAAAAAAACAAAACAAACATCTTATGTGTTGCCTTTTGAGAACAAACAAAAAAAAAACAATTGAGAGGATTTTTTTTTTTTTTTTTGAGAGGATCAATATTTGTTGGAAAAGGCTCCGGAAGGCACTTAGGGTGTGTTCACACTTGTAGTGCGGTTCTCTTGATTCTCTTGATCTGGACCAAAAAATAAAAATGATACATTTAGTCCTGGTGCGTTTAGCGTTCACACTGGCATCAGGGAACGGTCACGACCTGATTGGACCGCTTTTATGACGTATATTTTTAGACGGAACTTACCGAATATCTAAAACAATACTGGCGAAATGTGCTCCTTTATATATACAGTATATATATATATATATATGGTGGTATTTTTACCAGCTGAGAACAAACGCAGAGTTAATAAAATGTGTAAAGGAGTCAGTACAGCACCAAGAATTCCTCCGTTGCGCACACAAATGAAAATGTGCTGAAAGGGCGGCTGACGGGCAGTGCCAACGCCTGTCCCGAACTGTAATAGGCAACATAGCTCCTATGATGAGAAGAAGCAGGAATGTATTAGGCAAATTACTTCCTGTTTTTGGTCCGTTTAGACGTCTTTGGTCCATGTTGCGTTCATATATCAATCGAACCACACCAGAGTTCCATACCCCTTTTCAGTCATTCTCGCTCCGCTTGTTTGGTGCGCACCAAGGTTCAGATGACAGCGTTCACATTTGCTGAACAGAGCAATCGCTCTGAGGGGTGTGTTCACACTTGGCAGGTTTGATTAGATTAAAACGAACTCTGGTGCGATTGCTGTTAGTGCGGTTCATTTGAACAAGTGAACAAGTGTATACGTACACGATCACATTTCGCCCAGCAGCCAGTATTGTTTTTGATGTTCGACAAGTTCCGTCAAAATATATACGTCATAAAAGCTGTCCAATCAGGTCGGGACTTTTCCCCTCATGCCTTTGGTTTTGTATCATTATGTTCGGTGTTAAAAATGCCAGTGTGAACGCTAAACGAACCAGGAATAAATGTATAATTTAGCCACTTTTATGATACCCAAATTATTATTATTATTATTTTTTAAATCTACACATTTCAATTCATAACAGAATTCCATCAAAGTGAAGAGTATTCTTTAATAAAACAAACAAACAAACAAACAAACAAACAAACAAAAAAGGTGAAATATTTAACGTTTTATTACAAATTACACATTTGAATTTTATGGAATTTTATGATATTGAAATGCAAAAGTAGGCTAAACTATTTTAATTATTTAATTGTATTTTTTGTTTAGTTTACTTTTGGGTCCCTTTTAAACTTTAATGTCACTATCAACTGCCATTATAATAAAAAGACCGGGATATTCATTAATATTTTTCCTTTTGTTTTCCGCATAAGAAAGTCATACGAGTTTAAAACGACATGAAGTTGAGAATATTATAACTCAATTTTCATTTTAGAATGAACCGTATCATAAAACGAATTCCTATAACTTGTGCACTGTATTCCAAGTCTTCTGTTGCCATACGATAGCTTTCTTAAAGTAAAAGAACACAATTTAAGGTGTTATTCACTGATAATCTTCCCTTCGGGCAAAACTCACATTTGGGTTCAGAATAATAAAAAAAAAAGCCATGTTGCGTTCAGCATTAGCAATAAAAAGAAAACATTATACACAAAGGCTACAAAACAAAAAGAGGCGCAAGAAGAGCACATTAGTTATCGGTTCATTACACAAGCGTTCCAACATTGAGGCCTCAAATCGTGAGTCACAGACAGCTCACGAAATGATCTTCTGAAAAGTGCCCAGGGATGTTTAGAGTACTTTGATTATGTTTGGTCTAACGCATCCTAGTTTGAAACTGAACACGACAAAACCTTAAAATCATTGCTGAAGAAAACTTAAAATAGAATTAATGTCCCTTTTCAAACTAAACCGTTCTTCTTCTCCAATGGCAGTCTTGGGCACCCGTATTGGAATGGCCCAAAGTTGTGAAATTGAGCATACCCGTAGGGACGTGTCTCAACTTCTGTCATGGCAATTTTGGGGTATACTCCTACATTATTTCAACAACTGACTCATCTGTTTATTTTTTATTTCTCCTAACATCTGAGCCAAAGTTAATGACTAAAAGTAAATGAAACAAAACCTAGTCGTAGATGCAGCACTGGTCAGACAATGTTTGACCTTTCTGTTTTCGGTTTGACCTCGTTTCACCACTGACCTTGTGCATCCCTGCCTGCCTTCCATGTCTTGGTGATCTTGTGTCGCCGCAGGGGATCAGACTGAAGGTACGGCACTGTCGGAGAGAGAATCCAGCAGAGTGGAAGTGATGACTAATAGAGACAGTCACGCAATGTTAGAAGACTCGTTCAGAAAACAAGCCGTTAAATTTCCCACTTAAAATTTCATTTGAAGCATTATAATAAAAAGAGTAATACTAAATACAGTATTATGACACAAGTCAAATACAGTATTAGAAGACAGACCTCTATAAAACAAATAGGCTCAAATATTAGGGGTTTGTGGCATCATAGTCCAAAGTATGGATTTGCAAAAAGATAGTCATATAGTTCGGTTCACTTTGTAGTTTATTCTGGCCAACGACTGGACTGATTTCTAGCTCCGGTTTCCATAAGAAGCAATGTCAAATGTACTAAAATGAGCAATCCAGATGGAGAACAACAACCATTTAAGTGTTAGTTGGAGAAATAAATTAGTTCAGCGGTTGTTGGTTGTCATAACAACTCAAAATAGTTAATGATTGTCAGCGTAACTAACCTTTAGCCATTGGTTCGTGTCATCCATTCAGGTGAGGCGCTGTCAAAAGACTGGTCGATATGGAGCCACATGTTTTATTTTGTTTTTAAACATCAAGTTTTCTGCTATACATATGTCATGTATATGTATAATATGCCATGTGCGAGTGAAAATATTGGAGATGGGAAACCAATATGGCTCGTGAATCATGGAGCCCTTCAGTGTTGAGGAAAAATGTGGATTTGAAGAGCCTGTCTGACCCGCATGTAAAATGACCAGCCGCAGTTTGCTTTGTTTTTACATTACATTTAAGAGCGGGATAATCTCAAATCAACAAAACCACAATAACAATGTATGTACAGGGCTATAACCAACAACTTGTGTATGTAATGCGCCCGTCACTGATCTGAAACACACATATGCATTGGCAGACTGATATAAAAGCACACTGGACTCATGTGCAGTTCTCATAAGGTCATGAGAGACGACGGGAGCTTCAGTTGAGCTGGATTTCTACTCAGCAGTTAAAGTGAAACTTCAGCAGAATCACAGGTGCTCTGCCTTTCAACCTCAAGGCCAGAGACGGAGAGGAAAATCTGAAAGCTTTACGTCAAATCAAAAGAGTTACTTCACCCAGAACGAAAGTTCAGTCAATCATTTATCCTCATGTCGTTCCAAACATCTCTTTTTGTGTCCCACAAAAGAAAGAAAGTGATACAGGTATGGGACAACATAAGCATTGATGACAGAATGATGACAGAATTTTACATATGAAGTGAACTACCCCTTTAAAACTGTACTGAAGGGACCAAAATCTGCAATCAAAAGTCAATCTCTATATGACCTCAAAACATTTCTAATCAAATTCTGATTCATTTTATTGCTCTGTAATCCTACTGTACGGTATACCAACAATTGACTCGCATTTGCGCATTATTTCTTTCCTCCTTTGGAAGAAACATCTGATAAAAAGTTGATGCTTACTGTACATAAAACACAACCAGGAGCCCCCTGAAGTCTTCTGAGCTATGAATTGAAACCTTTGAGCAATAACATTTCGGTTTCTACGATCTCTGGCTGTTGTTACTCGTATGGGATGTGTGCTGCACTTTGATGAGAGACTCTGACTGCAATGAGAGCAAAGGAGAGAGAGAGAGAGAGAGAGAGAGAGAGATGACAAATGAGAAAATGCCTTATAGACAGTAAAGATGGGATTACACATATGGAGAATAGAATAGCATTTTATAGAAAAGCTGGAAAAGGCAAAGACAAAGGGACGCCAACACACACGCGCACGCACGCACGCACCACATAAATATGCACACACACTCTTCACCTGACCCTGCGTGGCATGATAAGATTGCTTTGAAATTCAGAAATGTGCCTGCTGCATGTTAAGAGCCCTTCAGTGAGGCCCCCTGAGGCCCGTGCGTGTCCCCGCTGTGCTTTGCCACTGCATCACTGCATGCTCTGCTCTGTGTTTCTCCTCTTCTCAAAACCCTTTCTTCATTTCCCCTTTTCTTCCTTTCTCTTTCTCCTACTTCCTCATTTCTTCCTAAACACTTCACGTTTATCTGTTGTTCGGTTTAAGCCTTTAAGAACATTCATAAATGTCTGCATTAAGTTTCATCTCCACGTGAAAGCATGAAGCAGAAAACACACCATTGACCTGTTTCAGTGACGTACATATTTCCTCACAGCCGTCATATTTGTGACTAAACAAACGCATTTTTAAAGTGTAGTATATTCAGTAGGGTTCCTGTATGGATTTCCAGCTTGTTTTAGAGTAATCTTTGCCACCATGTAGAATTTATTGAGCTCTTTACGTTGCCGCAGTTGGAAATGAACAGAACTTAGCAGTTGACAATGGAGAGGTGTAATATGACTTTAACAGGGTGCCCTGTAATGTTATTGTTAATGTTGTTTTGGTGCAACTTTTGCCACCACATAAAAAGGTAATGAAATTTGGAGGTGAGAATGATGTTACATGACCTGTAAATTTCACAGCCATTTTAGAGAAATTTACTCTGCAGTCAAAAACTGAACCCTAAATATTGTCACATTAAAAGTCAAAATACTTGAATTATTACAATGTGCAGGCGTGCGGCAGAATCGTGCACTTTCAGCACCACACACATAGACAGCGACCGTTGTAAAGGCACAGAAATGTCTTAATAAAAATGTTCTAAAACGTTTTGCTATGGTGAACTTTTAGCTGTAGTATATGCAGTAGGGTAAAAATAATCAGTTCCAGCATTTTTAAAACGATCTGTTCCACCATGTACAATCTATTAAGCTCTATATGTTGCTGCATTACATAGTCAACAGAGGATATTGTCAATGTTGTTTCAGGACAATGAAGCTCTGGTAACATTAAAATGCTTAGCTATAGTATATTCATTAGGGTTCATGCTCATCTTGATAAATTCGTGGAGAACATGGGAGCATACTCAGAGAAGCAAGGCGAGCGCTTCCATCAGGATATACTGGAATTTCAATGCTGCTACCAAGGACAGTAAAATGAGAACAGAAACAAAAATTTTGCAGACATTTGACAGATCACACAGCGTAGCACAATGAAGAAATATGGAATAATTGTGCACTCATGGCGGCGCGGTCATACAGTGACGTCACATGAATCAGGTCAGGAGAATGTCACTGGAAATGAATAGACACTCTGAAATGGTGTTTCACAGGTGTTTATCAAGTCCTGTGTCAAAATTGTGATCTGCAATGACACCAACATAAAGGCTGAGAATAGATTTGAAAAGGACTTTACACTAACACTACACTATTCTATAGTATATTACACTATACTGTAGTATAGTATACTACAATACACTACAGTATACTACAATACACTAGTATACTATACTACAATATATTATAGTATAGTATACTACAATATACCATACTATACCGTACTACACTATACTATAGTATACTACACTATACTATAGTATACTACACTATACTAGAATAAAATATACTATAATATACTATACTATACCATACTATACTACACTATACTACACTATACAACAGTGTTGTATAGTGTAGTATAGTTAGTGTAGTATACAGTCCTATATTTTGCTATACTATACAGTGGTATACTTTACTGTACTATACTTTGCTATACTATTCTTCACCACACTTTGCTTTACTATAGTACACTATACTATACACTACACTACCTTATGCTTTGCTACACTATACTGTCCTATATTTTGCTATACTATAGAGTGGTATACTTTACTATACTGTACTATACTTTGCTATACTATTCTTCACTACAATTTGCTTTACTATAGTACACTTTGCTATACTTTACTATGCTATCCTATACTATACTATACCACACTGTACTACATTTAGCTATACTACTTTATACTTACCATACTGTACTATACTTTGCTATGCTACATTATGCTCTGCTATAAAATACTGTACTATACTTTGACATGCTATACTGTATTTTGTTATCCTATACTATATTGTACAATACATGGCTATACTATACTGTATTATACTTGGAATACTTTACTATACTGTACTATACTTAGCTTTACTATCCTGTATTTTGTTATCCTTTACTATGTCATACTACACTTTGCTATTCTATACTGTGTTATACTTGGTATACTTTGCTATACTTTAGTACACTTTGACTGTACTGTGCTAAACGATACTTTTCTATAAAATACTGTACTATACTATGCTATCCTATCCTATAACATACTATGATTATACCATACTATACTTTACTATAATAAACTTTGATATCCTATACCATACAATATTTATAGTATAATGTGCTATACTATAATATAATACAGTACTATATTATACTATGCTACACTTTACTTTGCAACACTATCCTTTTCTATACTACACTTTGTTATAAATTTGACTGTACTACTGTACTATACTATTAAACACTGTACTATACAATACCATACTACACTTTGTTATTATAGTACAATATACAATACAATACTGTGACTTCACACATTAACTAAAAATCACATTGACCCCAGTAGCTTAAAAGTCATTGCAAAAATAAAATGTTCGATGAAAAGTTAAGTTAGTTCTGAGAAAAGCTGTAGCAGCATTTGTTTGCAGTCTCCACTTGCTTTGATGGTTTTATTTAATGCAATGACATTCACACACTTTTGAGATAGACTTATAAATAGAGGTGTGCAGAGTAGCCAAAAACTTTCCTCAAGTAAAAGTAAATTACTTAAAAATTACTCAAGAAGAAGTAAAAGTACTAAGAAAAATAATTAGAGTAAGAAAGTATCCAATTAAAAGAGTACTCAAGTAGTGAGTAACTCATTAATTTCACAAATGACATAAATGGACATTAACCCCCAATATTCCATTACATAATACACATTGAATATGTAATACAGAATTATTATTATTATTATTATTATTAAATGGATATTCTGTCATCATTCACCATCATGTTGTTCCAAACCCATATGGCTTTCTTTCTTCCGTCCAGCACAATAAGGAGATATTAGACAGAATGTTTGCCTGAGTCACTATTTACTTTCAGTGAATGTTTTTTCCTCTATATTTTGAAAGTGAATGGTGACTGAGACTGTCAGTCCCTAACATTCTGTCTAACATCTTTTGTGTTCCACATACAGGTCACATGGGTTTGGATCAAGATGAGGGTTGGGAAATGATGACAGAATATTAAATTATGGCTGAGCTATAACTTTAAATGGATAGTTCACCCAAAAATGAAAATTCCCTCATCATTTACTCACCCTCATGCCATCTCAGATATGTATGACTTCCTTTCTTCTGCAGAACACAAGTGAAGATTTTTACAAGAATATCTCTGTAGGCAAGTGAATGGGTGCCAAAATTTTGATGCCCAAAAAAGCACATAAAGGCAGCATAAAAGTAATCCACAAGACTCCAGTAGATAAATCCAGATCTTCCCAAGAGATATGATAGGAGTGGGTGAGAAACAGATCAACATTTAAGTCCATTTTTGTTAGACATTCTTCTCCCTGCCCAGCAGGGGGCGATATGCAGAGAAGAATGTGAATCGCAGAAAACACAAGAAGAATGTGAAAGTGATCCGTTTCCATTTAAAAGTACCCACTTTTAAACCTACTCTAAAAGTATTTTTTCCCAAAAGTTACTCAAGTAAATGTAACAGAGTAAATGTAGCATGTTACTTCCCAAATCTCTGTCTTCACTGTCATTGCTTCATACTCTGTTCTCTAGAGTACAATCTCTTATTCTGCCCCAGTTTCTAACCCGTTTCTCCGGTAAAACAACTCTCAACGCTCTCCTGTGTTGCTGTAGTTCATTTTAGAGTAAAGCATCCCATCATGAGAGCAAAGCATGCTCAGATCAATAATTAATACATGCTGGTGTTAGTGATAATGGATGCAGAGCAGCCGAACAGACACAGAGATACACTGAAGTCTGGAGGTGTGCATCGCCCCCCTAGATCACGGGTAGGATGGCACGGTTCATGACTTTACCCTTACCGCTTGTAATAAATTATTCATATACTTTTGTGAGTTGAATTGTGTTGCGAATTCAAAACTTCCACTTACTGCCTAAAAAAACCTGAATGCTCAGCTGTCATTTTGTGTTTCAAAAATTCACCCCAAAACAAAATATACATTAACATCATAATTGTATAACCAGTGGCTTCATGAACAAATTTTCAAGAAGGATTTTTTTTCTTCATTACACCCCCCACCCCCCACCCCCTCTCCCCATCATTATCAATGCATGTGTCTCTGCAGCATTTACTGTATAACCAATATCAACCTCTAGATGTCAGCACACTCCTGCAGTATCTTTAACAGTGAAATCCTGTAGGCAGAACTGCATCATGATTAGCTGGTAATTTTGAATAATCTACTGGAAGGGCCTTGGGCTTTACACATCACCCCGACTGAGATTAATGGGGTTTGGGCCAGAGGATCCAGACAGACTGTTATAATGTATTCCAGCTAAGTAGCAGAAAGTGTTTCGTTCTTGCTGTAAAAATATCCCTTGAGCAACGAACATAATTCAAAAGACAAGTAAGAAGAGACACAAATGTGCAAAAAACACTCAAACATGTCAATAAAACAGCTGTGGGGTGGAGCGCAGGGCCAAACACTCAATTTAAACCAGTCTTTTGTGATATTTGGCCTGCAGGACGGTTATAGATGTTCAATTCTTTTAAATATAACCATTTGAAATATTGCTCACTGATGACTTTAGTTGTTTGGACACATTCACTGGTTGACCTTTTACATTTACATGTATGCATTTGGCAGATGCTTTTATCCAAAGTGACTTACAGTGCCCTTATTACAGGGACAATCCCCCCGGAGCAACCTGGAGTTAAGTGCCTTACTCATGGACACAATGGTGGTGGCTGTGGGGCTCGAACCAGTGACCTTCTGATTACCAGATACATGCTTTTAGACCACTACGCCACCACCCTTCAAAAGTATAACTTCTTTTAACTCAAAGTATACACATAAGAATGAAAAATCACAAATGATTGCAAAATTGCTATCTTGGTAATCTATGAGATTACATGGAGTGCATGGGCACTTTTGCTTAAGTCTTCTTCTCTCTAGAGAAAAAGTCCCCAGTAATCTCACGTGTCCTCGAGTAACAGAAGAGATTTTGTTTCCTCAATCATAAGGTGCTGTATTTTTTATAGAGACATTTTAAACTTCAGATAAACATAACTATGGCCTGTGTTAAATCACCAGAGCTATAAAAGAGAAACATCTGAGCAATAAAATGTTACTTTCTGATGCATGGTTTTACCTTTTCTGTTTTGCTATAAATTAGAGTTTAAAGACTCATTTAAATGGTCACTTTTACTTTCAAGTCCACTTAATCTGGACTGTTTGTCAGCAGTCCAATAAACCAAAATATTTCTAGTGTAGGTGTAAAACTATTCCTTATTAAACCTCTGAAAGCCATTTTATGTCACTTAAAGGATTATAGTTGAAAAATATTTAAATTATGTCATTATTTATCCACCCTCATGTTGCTCCAAATCTGTATGACTTTCTTCCATGGAACAGAAAAGTAGAAACAAGTGAGCATGGCATCTCAAGTTCCAAAACAACAAAAACAAGACTTCTGCGCTATTATCCAAGTCTTCTGAAGGCATACGATAGCTTTGTGTGAGGAACAGACCAAAATCATTGATGAAGCTACAGCTAAAAGGAAGATCATCATTGAACATCGATTCATCGGACTATTCCTCACACAAGGCTATCGAACGACTTTAGAAGACTTAAATGAAGCTTTTAAGTCATATGGACTACTTTTATGGTGCTTTTTTTTGTCATGTTTTGACTTTGAAAGCATCCATCCCCATTCACTTTCATTGCATGAAAAAGAGCAGCGTGAACATTAGGGATGCAACTAAGGATTATTATTATACTCGCTTAATCTAACGATTATTAGAACGATTATTCAGCGATTATTGCAACGATTAATCATCAGCTCTTAACCGATTATTCAGCTTGTGCGCCGACTAAAAAGGTTGCATTAAACGTGCTTACTAACAATGAAGAAAAAGTACAATCACAATCCATCACGTTATTAATCTAGCTACAGCAAACGCACACGTGGGACGGGAGTCCCGCGCCAGAGGGTGCCTCAGTTGGGTGCAGTTTCAATCGCTCCCCCTTCAGGCGACTCATAGACGTGGCGCTGACCGCACAGAGAAATGCCATTTTTGTAGTTTGTTCTTGATGCACTTCCTTATTATTTGAACTTTATTAAAGGATGCATTAAATATATAATGGCAGGTTTTGCTTAAGTGGAATGTCAGATCCGTTATTTCTGCTTTATTTCACGATGACAGCGCTTCTGTATTTCCTTATTTTGCATTTTTCCATTATAATTCCCTCATACTTTGGGATCTACATCACCTGAAGCTGTTTGGAAAGTTTAAAGTGCGTCTGGACGGTGATCTGTCTTGAACTGCTGCTCTCGCACATCATCATTACAGTTTAATGTGATCTCATGTTACGTTAAATGAGATCTCAAACGACTATTCGACAATGTCAATTCTTGTAGGCTATTTTTTATTGTCAAAGTTTATTGATAACGTCGACTAATCGTTTCAGCCGTAGTGATCATTTTGCAAAATAACCCCCCTTTTGTGTTCCACAGTAGAAAGTCATACAGGTTTGGAACACATGAGGGTGAGTAAATGATGTCAGCATTTTCATTTTGGCTGATATATCCACTGAATTGACAATAGACTTTATATAATCTTGGTTTTGGTTAGAATATTTTGTCCTCATACTGCCAAAAATGCAAATGATATCCATTCAGGTTGTGAAATATGAGAGAAAGGGACATGTTTTTATTGAAAACAATTGCTGTTTTCAGTAATTTATTACACACCCTGTAATCTCCTTATATTTGTTCATACTGTGTTGTTTTTGACAGCCACACTAATAAAAATGTCTTCACCTGAACCGCACGCGGTGCGTTTGTGTGTGTTGGGACTAGAAAGATGGTGCTGCAATAAAAGCCAATAAGATGAAAGGGCAAGAGTGATGGAGGAGACAACATCTAATTTCTTCAATTAATCCAATTTAAAGAAGACAGGACAGCTGAGGCAAAAAAGCCAGTCTGAATACACACACAC
>NC_068303.1:2793263-2800763 GCF_025860055.1 Xyrauchen texanus
ACTTTCTTCTGCTTAACACAAATTATTATTATTATTATTATTATATATTTAAATATCTCAGCTCTGTAGATGAGACAAATCAATATTTAAGAAATTGGCTTTTTTTTTAACTATAAATCTCCACTTTCACTTTCAGAGTCATATGAACGGCTTTAATTGTGTTTTTATGTTTATGTAATATTTTGAGCTTGACAGTAACTGTGCATCCCTAATGATGATATCATAACACCACGTGTTGAGTAGCGCTGCTCTAGGCTGTCATTAAAGGGTTAATCCTTTGCCATATTTAGTCATGTGACAAAACAACATTCAGCCGATCTTAGCAGAGTTTGCCTTCGGGAGAAATGGCAACAAAACTACATCTGGTAAAAAACCTCATTAAGTTTTTACATTAAATCCCGTTTGAGCCAAAAGAGTCTCTATTTTTATCTGATATGCCATTTCAAAAATTTCACATAAGTGGACTATAGGCTCATTTTCCTTCAAATATCCTATATTCACTTGTGCATCATCACATTGAGAATCAATAGATGCATTTAAAAGCTGAAAAATTTTGCTTTCAGAGACTTTATATGGAGTTAGGATGAAAATAAGGTGCATTTCAAACTGTTGTGAGACCAGTGCAGACAGACACCCCCCCCTTCATTCCCTAATTAGGGAGCATCCAAGCCTTTCTGTGCATACAAGTTCATTCACACCTAACATCTGGTCAAAATTTCAGTTCAGGAGTTCTGGGTAGCTTTAGTGAGTATTGACGCTGACTATCACACCTGGAGTCGTGAGTTTGAATCCAGGGCGTGCTGACTGAATCCAGCCGGGCCTCCTAAGCAACCAAATTGGCCCGGTTGCTAGGGAGGGCAGAGTCACATGGGTTAACCTTCTCGTGGCCATGATTAGTGGTTCTCGCACTCAATGGGGCGTGTGGTGAGTTGTGTGTGGATCGTGGAGAGTAGCATGAGTCTCCACATGCTGCGAGTCTCCGCGGTGTCATGCACAACGAGTCACGTGATAAGATGCGCGGATTGACGGTCTCAGAAGTGGAGGCTTCTTCCACCACGAGGACCTACTAACTAGTAGGAATTGGGCATTCCAAATTGGGAAAAAAAAAAGTTCAGTTTCATGCTACAGATGATGTTTTTGTCACGCAACATGTTTGGCAGACATGGGACAATGATAATAAGTACATAGATTATACAGTATAAAAAAGTCTAATTTAAAAGCTAAAATGCTTGAAAATTTTTTTTGACATTAGCACTGCAGAATAATCTCTTATAAAAAAAAAAAAAAAAGTATATTATCAAAAAAATGAGCAATAAAGCAAGTTGTTTTAAATCTTTAATAGTTGGAAAAACGTGTGTGTGCGTGTGCGCGAGTGCGCTTGTGAGTGTGCGAATGTGTGTGTGCACGTGTGCGAGTGTGCATGTACGTGTGTGAGTGTGTATGTGCAAGTGTGCATGTGCTTGTGTGCGTTTGCATGTGCGTGTGTGTGCATATGTGAGAAAAGGTTGTCCACCAAGTCAAAGTGGTGTAATTGTAGGTGGCCATTTTGATGTCATGTGACCCCCTCCCACCTATATACATATATATACATATATAAACATATATATATACTTTTTTTTTTATCTTGAAAAACCAAAACTTTCAACATCTGTTTTAAACTAGATTTTTATAAGATTTATAATTTTGATCACCTTGGACAACCTTTTTGTCATGGACTCAAATAATTCCTCTTCAATGCATGGATGTCCCGAAATGGCAAAGCTCATGAATATTAATTAGGTTATGCACAAACAATTTCAAAAAATCTTTTACTGTTTTTATAGGTAAATAGTCGATATTGTGATGCACTGATTCAGAGATCAGGCCCGTAGTAAAGCATATGCATGTCATTATCAAATCAAAACAGAAATGTAAACAATAGCTCATGTTATGATTACAAATTATTTAAACTACAATATTCTTGCAAACCAAATTCAAGTGCTGAAATGAACATTTGACACTTAATTACATTTGCAACGTCAGTCCTGGTAGTTTGTAATTGAATGGAATAATGCATGGATCAGACATGGTCAATAAACTGTATGACATGTAGGTATTGTGTTTTCATTTCATTTTATTATAAGGGGATCCGGGTTCAAATCCGTCCTATGATGATGTTTTATACATTATGCTTCTATGTCAACATGGTGTAACTTTCAAAGTACCAATCCCAAAGGTAAATCTTAAAAAACCTGGAAGACGTTCAAAATCATGAAAAAGTAGAAAGCATGTACATTATATTTCCCTTATAGTATGGGGGAGTGGGGTAAGATGAGACGATTTTTACATATGTTATCACCCTTACAAGGTTAAATTAGACAGAGGTCAAATAAAAAGACCTGGCCTTTATTTCAAGGTGTTTGCCATCTCGTCTTGATATTATAAAAATGAGTCTGTGTCCTGTGAGAAAGCCACAAACGACATTTTAAAAAAATGCGATCCACTGGGTCAACTTGCCCCAGGTTAGGGGTAAGTTGCTCCTAGTCCGTGGGTAAGATGAGCCACCTGGGGGTAAGTTGACCAGTAGAATTTTCCCACAAATGTTTTTATTTATTTATAATGTCTAATCTTTAATCTATTTATTAATGAATTATACTTTCCTACTATAGGCCTGTTTCCTTTAACACTGGGATTGTTATTGCATGTAAAAGATGGAACAATTTGGTTCAGTCACTTAGCACAGCCTCACTTCTTAAGTCCTCTTTTTATCTTTAAACATTAAAAACGGAAGGTTATTGAACAAATGTGTTATGAGACAAACATATAGCTGGACTAAAATCATTGGCAAAAGTAAAAAAACCTCATTTGTTTTTGTAAAAACCAGTGGCTCAACTTTCCCCAAAATAGAGAGATCCTAGCTTAGTGCTTCAGGGCTAATATTGTGCAAAACAAATCATGGGTATTTATAAAGTCTATATACCCCATTATGAGTGATATGATTGTGTACCTGAACACATTTGCTGTGGCACAACAATCAGTTAACCTCAAATGTAAAACTTCCCATGTGCTTCTCCACTGAACAGCCAGATTAAAAAATGATTGATACTTCCTGGCTGCTTAAGGTCACATGACACAAAATGCAGTTGCTTAGAAACACGTGGTGGGTCAACTTACCCACAGGCTCACTGACTCTCCCCTACCCTTATTTTATAGCTGAGTTTGGGGCGTATCACGAGCTACAAAGCGTACGATCGTAAATCTCAAACGATAATAAAAACAGGAATGGATTATTCAGTACCTTCAATGAAAAGTGTAAAGTCCACCCTAAATTATGTCACATTAGAGCCATTACGACCCTGACACAAATCAGAAACAGGAGTACATCTCTGAGTGCCGCCTCTCATCCATCACACCGTTGACGGTCACCAGCCCATCCAGAAATTCCAATCCATAACTCAAAATCAGAGCCAGAAGAGTTTGCTGGAGGCCTTCCCATCTCCTGTTCCCAATGATTTCTGATTTATGGCTAATAAATCTCAATTATTAACACCGCCGCCTCAAGCTATTCGCGCCGGAGAGACGGGAGCCGTGAGCGGAAGGAACGGGCAGGAAGTCTCAAACGATCACGGTTGTAGGATGGATGGTGGGCTGACAGGCTCTGGAGAGGCGACAGCATTGATTATGGCCACGGGCGGAGCACGACACCAGAAAACCATAATCACAGCACAACACAACACGGAGCTGATAGATGATGCCAAACTCCGCCGAGAGCAAATACCTGCAACTGTTGCTCTGTGCATGTGCTACAGACGACTAATAACTCACAAATATGGACCACAGATTTTTCACTCTTTTCCAAAACCTAGAGAGCTGCTTTGCTGTCTACTGCCAACTAATGCAATCCTAAATGAAATGGAATTGTATAGGTAACTGACTTAGGATGTGATCAGACTTAATTTGGCCTGGCAACCGAACAGGCGAAAAAGCTCCCATAGACTAATATTGAAGGAGCAACTTTAGGCATAGCTAGGGACCAGAATATCATACTCTCTCGGGAGTGCAACTACACACAGAACACTCTAGCAACTACCTAGAAACCCCTTATAACACATTAGGAATGTGCAGGTAACATGTACAAATATGTGCGAATCCTTTGGATTTACTTGGATTTTGGCATTCATTGGTTAGCTTTTGGTGAAGCCATAGTCTATGGATTCTGCTTGTGAAACAAAGCAGATGGTGTTATCTATTGTTGTAACTTGACTTCAGGATCAGCCCCTCCTATAGATGATCTACTGTAGGCAGCTTTTTGGCATGTTTGCTGTCCTTATCGCAGCGCCGTTTTGTGGTCCGTTCTGCATAACACGGCCTACCAGGCTGCTCTGTTCTCCTGATGGCCAGTCCGTCCCTGATCGTTCCCAAAGTGCGTTGGACCACCGCTTAAATGCCCGGTATGCAATATTTCCAGTCCAGCCCTGAGTGCATTCATATTTATTAATATGCATGATCGTCATGTGATTTTCACAAAACATATTAAAACTAGGGCTGTCGATTTAACACGTTAATTCAGTGCGATTGATTTGACAAAAAATAACGCGTTAAAAACATTTACGCAATTAATCGCATGCCCCTGAACTATAATAAGGAAGATTCCTGAGAAACGCAAGCTTGTAGTACCACCTGTTTACTCCAGAGGGCAGTAAGTGAAACTTCAGCTGTATGAGCAACACACAGTTTATACAGTGAAGAAACACTTCAGCAGCAACAACACAAACATGTGTTACATTCTTGTGTTCAAAACACTTGGAGCGCAAATATGATCTTTAAGGGATCTCAAGATGTGTTTTAAGATTGAGTATTAAACTATATTTACCTTGACACAGTGACCTAAACATTTTATGTTTATGATGCAACGCACCCAAGACACTACACAAGCATGTCTGACGGAAGTGTAAATTGACGGTCCTTAAACAAGCCCTCATATTAAATCTCAAACTGTTTGACAAATTCTCTTGTGTAATGGATTGATGAACTGTGTGTCAATGATTGACTTATGATCAATAATATGGTAGTAAACAATACATTGTATTCTAAAGCCACTTTTTGTATCTTATCAATGATTAACTCTTCTGCTACAGGAATGTAAAGCATTTTAATGATCTGAATATTATATATATATATATATATAGTTGCTAAACATTTAAAGATAACTATGTATAATTATATATTGATATAAATATGTATAATCATTATATATTGAGTTATTGTTATATGAGGGGCTTTCTCAGCAAATATTTGTATATGCGATTAATCACGATTAATTAATCGTGACACCATGCAATTAATTCAATAAAACATTTTTTATTGATTTTTGCAGATAGTTCCCAACTTTTTGATTACATTAGATTTTTTTCCACTAAAAAAAAAAACTGTCAACATTGGCATAACATTTCAAGCATTGTTATTAAACTTGCAATTTCCATGACCTCATATTAATTTAGACATTAGTTTATTTGTACTTCTATTAACATTTAAAAGGAAAACACTTTCAATAACAACTCGATAATAATACAAATATTTAAATGAAAACGGGTTTAACAATATTAATATTGCATATTTTTTGGTCACATAAATAAGCACATTTGACAGTAAAGAGCTGATTTTTGATGCACACACAAATGTAGTGATATTAACAACCATAAAATCTGGAAAAAAAATGTTTAGGGTTATGTTCGGTGTAATCAGGTATCTCTGTTTTGTCACACTTTTGAAGTGTTTAACTTCTGGCGTTTCCCATTCGCAGCAGTAAATTGCAGCGTTTTTGCCGATCAGCGCACTACTCGAAAAGTCCCGGTGCTCCCTGTGGCCAGTCCACCCCTATACCCACAAACCTACGGGCTGGAACCTTTGTGATGTGCCCGGGCCGATTCCGTGGGCGTAATGATTTCCGAAGGGCTCATCCCTATGTCCTAAACCTTTCAAAGAGTTTACCCGCCAGACTCCAGAGTAAGAGCTTCGGAGGGTTGAATGGTGTAGGGCTCAAAAAGATTGGTCATTTGGGACACACTTCAACGTCATCTATCCAAGCCAAAGAAGTGCTGCCGTGGTGCAAAGGCTGACACTTAAGAACATCAGCAGTATTTACACATGATTTTGCCTCACTATTAACTACGAAAAGAAATACTTCAAAACTTTGGATTTCCTCTAGCATCTCAGACACTGCTCTCATTTTGATGGCTTTGATCTTTTCTGGCTTGATGTATTGTACCTTGAAGCGTGGATCCACCAAGGATGCCACATCAACCAGGTCATCAGTTGTCTGGACAGCATACTTGTCATCAAGGTATACCATGACAGTCATCTTTATGTCCTTTGTGAGCGGTGTTTCATCTTCAGATGTCTTCAGAAATGTTTGTTCTGAAGAGGTGCAGCATCGGCTTGAGGTAGGACACACTCACATAAGACTCACCAGTGAGTGAGTCAGAGAATTCCAGTTCTGGATTCAAGGCCTCATGCATGGACTGCATCAGATCCGTGTCCTGCCAGGTGGGAACCAAGTGCCTGGTCTTCTTATCTGCACGGAGTACCTGAGAGATCGCCTTGTGTTGCTCTAACACCCTTCCAATCATTCTCTGACGTGTACCCCACCTGGTAGGCGACTCTGTCACCAGCTTGTGTTGGGGTAGGTGATGCTCCTCCTGGGCAATAGCCATGTCTCTCTTCTTCTTCCAGGAGAAAGCAAGGCAGCCGTGTCCAATTGTTGAGTGATGTGGCCTTCACTATATTCATCCCACTGTCTGTTGTGATCCAGACTTGTTTGTCTTAACTCAGTCTTAAATCTGTCATTTTCGACGTGCTTATTGGCATCATGTCTTTTGCAATAAAGTAGGCTACAGCGTCCTCGGCCACTCCTCCACCCTCTAACGGACGACAGCCCCGCCTCTCCGGGCAGATCGGAGGCAGTCCTCCAGCCCCTGGCGGACGGAATGCCCCGCAGCGTTCCTGGGGAACAGAAGGGGTCTCCCCCGCTCCTGGCAGTGGTTCTCCCGCTCCAGGCAGTCGGCAGCTAGCCACTCCCCCCTGGCGGACGGAACGCCCCGCAGCGTTCTTGGGGAACAGAAGGGGTCTCCCCCGCTCCTGGCAGTGGTTCTCCCGCTCCAGGCAGTCGGCAGCTAGCCACTCCCCGCCCGCGGTCGGTGGTCTCAGACCCCGCCGCATTTCAGCGGCTGGTAGGGGACTCCTCTGCCCCTGGCAGCGGCCCTGACCGCTCCAGGCAGTCGGTTAGGAGCCCCTTCTCGAACTCGCGGTCAGCGGCTGTTCCTCTGCTTCCAGGCGGCCGGGCTCCTCGTCCCCTGGCAGATGGCTGTGGCTGCTCCTTGGGGTGGACGGTAGTGGCGAGAACTGTACTACGGTTTATCCCTCCTCCTTCCCGGATAAAACAAAACACACACACATGACGGACATGTCCGTAAACGATCTCTCTCTCCCGCACCGGCCTTTATCCCTCTTGGAGGCTTGATT